>NW_026856434.1:247500-312611 GCF_026571515.1 Ruditapes philippinarum
GTACTGGATAACATCCTAAATGTATCAATTCTATCATATAGCAGGATAGAACAGGGTCTTTTCATATAAACTTACCTATTATAAGGAAAAGACTGCAGCATAATACATGTAACTGATAAAATTGCAATTGAATTTAATTTATATCAAATTAAGTACATGTATATAGTGGGTTGTACAACAGCTTTAAAGACGGGGTTCTCACTTATATATATACTGTATAAAATAAATCACATGTCAGTTAATGCTTTCATTGTTACCGTTTAGCCCGTCTCACACAAAACACGGTTGGACACACGATTCCCATACGGTATACTCGGTTATACACGGGTTGTCTGGTACGAGTTTTGAGCTCCAACCGTGCTTGTGGTTTAGTTGGCACGAATTAGACTCGAATATAGCACGAGTATGTACGAATTGAGCACGGATATACTCGGTCAAGCAAGGTTTGAACACGATTTGCATACGAATACATACGACTGTTGTACGGTTCCAAGTACGGTCTAGTACGGTCTGGTACGATTAAACACGACTTTTACTCGATTTACTCGACTTTCACAGGGTTTACATAGGGTCCCGCCGACTTTTGTTCGAGTTAGGTTCGAAATATCACACATTTGTGTATGTTTTTATATAAATTAACCCATTTTGATGACTTGGCTTCATTAATTTTCGAAATTTCAACGAAGAACACTTATATATAGATCATTATAATACTGCACGTTTGTAACGTCGCTTTTCATTGGATAATCGTGACGTTTATATATTTTTATATACACGGCTGTTGTCGATTTATAAAGAAATCTCGCTTTATTCCTCTAAAAATGATGCTTGCTGTATTATAAATTCGTTATAGCGGCTCGGGTTATATTTACAAACAGCCGTTTATATAAGGCCATATAACCTGTCAACAATCTTTATAACTAATATTAACATCAATAAATGAATAAAAAGTGAAGCAATGTAAAATGAATGTGTCTTTTTTTCTGTTGTGTAGCGGTTGCTGGAGGGTCCACCGAACTGGCATTGGAGTCTGAATCCCTGGGAGACACGGTTATTGCCGGTTGGTCCTCTAGCTTATCAGGGTCAATTAGTTGGAGTGGTCGGTGGACCTGGATGGCTCTTCTTGTATTCCTTCTATGCGTCCAAAACTTCTTCATTGGATACATTCTAGTGTGATGCAGCAAGCACTCTTGGTAGGGTGGCAGCAGGTAGTTGTGTTTTTGTACAGTTCTTGCTGACGTAGAGGCCTTGTTAGACCGTACGAGGCCGTGTGAGACCCTGTATACCCGAACCGTATTGGTCGTATGGCGATCGTATGAAACCGTGTGTGCACTCGTTTGAATCGTACCGTGATCTTGTGACATTCGGGTGTTAATCGGGTGTTGGATGTAGGACTTGGGGACGGTCTCGAACGATTCCATTCGATTTATATACGACCTTGATACGGTTTGGCTCACTCGTGGAGTGAACTTCACATACGGCTGTATATACGATCTCATACGGTCTCACACGGTCTTGTACGGTCGCTTATACGGTCATACACGGACATGGCATCCGTACCAGTTTTTTAAAAGTTTTAAAAATCATACACGGCTTACACGGATACACTCGAATGGCCCGAGTGTAACTCGGATAACGCTACGGTTAGTTCGGTTGTATGTACGGTTTACACGGGTGGCCAACCGTGTAAGCCGTGTGTCCTGTGTGAGATGGGCTTTACACAAGTGGTAAAACTGATATTTTTAGAAACGTTTAGAATACACACACACGACGTGTCATGTCTCATACGTAAATTGTGTCTTTAATCAAACCGAGTTTGCAATTTTCATGTAATTTTGTTGTGATTAATGCTTCCGAAGGATCACTTTGTTTCCAGATTTTTATACTTCACAACAACAGGTGTCATGTGGCAGCTGTAAAAAGTTGCCCCGAACTTCTCTTCAGTGTTGTTATATTTTTCTGGTCCTTCGTGATCATTGATGCCAACACTATTAAGTGTTGCGAATTGAGTACCGCTCAAGGCGGTGCTAGGGGGCGTGAGGGATGTTGCACTTATTCATTATCTCACATGTACAGACTCAATCAAACCGAGTCTGCAATTTTCATGTAATTTTGTTTTGATTAATGCTTCCGAGGGATCACTTTGTTTTTAGATTTTTATTATAATCATTAGAGTTAAAGATTGAAAGGAATTGTAATATTAGCATTATCATCAAAAACAAACACATTTACCTATCCCAACAATATGGTAAATAAATAAACGAGCCAAAAGGTTAAGGGCAGGTGGTCTTTCTATCTGAGTGGTATTGGTATAGCGTTCAACTAGTATTTTAATTAAGCAATGAATTAAGACGAAAACAAGTAATTGCAATTGAGATGAAAGAATAAAAATAACAATAAAGTAATAATGATGATGATGATGACAATAATGATGATGATAATAATAATAAAAACAACATTAATAACAATAATAACAAGAATTGTCATTTTAAGGGATTGTTTACGAATCTATAGAGGATATTTGTTTAGTTCAGTGCTAGATCGGAATTTATAACATGCTTTTCAGTGGTTTATAGAAATATATCAGTGATATAAAACTGGTAATTTCACTGTTTGAAACAGTGAAATTACCACTTTGATAATTTCACTGTTTTGAATTTAAGCCCCTTACGTTGTTTCAGTGAAATACCAGCGTGCACAGTACTGGGTACCAACTTAATGACGTGACGTCGCAAATGACGTCACGTTGTATTATTATTTGGCGCGCTTTTCATTCAGTATTAGGTTTAATGTCTTTTTAAAACGTTTCTTTGCATGTAATAAAAAGGAAATTTGTTTAGTTTAGTGTAAGATTGAAATATATTTCACCTTGTGAACACCAAAAGTTCATATTTCACTCGTGGCTGCGCCACTCGTGAAATATACCTTTTGGTGCTCACTCGGTGAAATATATTCCGATCTTACACTGAACTAAACAAATATCCTCTATATATTTCACGAGTGAAATATGAACTGTTGGTGTTCACGAGGTGAAATATAGTTCAATCTTACATTAAATTTTCAAATTTTCTTTTATTATATGCGAAGTAACTTTTAAAAAGACATTTTAATCTAATGCTAAATGAAAAGCGCGCCAAATAATAAAACAACCTGACGTCATTTACTACGTTACGTCATTAAGTTGTTGCACGTTGGTATTTCACTGAAAAAAACTAAAGGACTTAAAGTCAAAACAGTGAAAATATCAAATTGATAATTTCACTATTTCAAACAGTGAAATATCAAGTTTTTTTTATTTTACTGATATATAGAGGATATTTGTTTTGTTCAGTGTAAGATCGGGATATATTTCACCGAGTGAGCACCAAAAGGTATATTTCACGAGTGGCGCAAAGAAACGTTTAAAAAGACATTTTCCAGTTTTGTGCACGCTGGTTTTTCACTGAAACAATGTAACGGGCTTAAATTTAAAACAGTGAAAATTATCAAATTGATAATTTCACTGTTTCAAACAGTGAAATATCAGGTTTTTTTTTATTTCATTGATATATTTCTATAAACCACTGAACAGCATGTAATAAGACACAATACTAGTTCTGTTTTTGCAAAAGTAACAAAATTACAAAATATTAGCACGAAACGTGTAAATAAATAGTACAAATTAAACAGATTATGGCAAACAAACAAATATTATGATTGTTGAAAGAGTATCACACATTATTAAAGAAAGGTGCATTAAATAACCCAATTCATAGTATTGTTTTAATATTTTGAAATAAATTTCAAATACAATTTAATGTAACTTTTTATAAATACGTCTTTTGTTTGGAAATCAGAGCGTTTTCTTGTTGTAACCTGTGAGTTCGTTCGCACCGTGTTGTATCTGATGATCCTTTAAATAAACTATTAGATTAGGTTTGGGAAATAAAGCAGCAGTCTTTTCACTTCATACATAATGGTAAAATGTTTCAAAAGTTATCTATTTTGGTTTTTGTAGCAACTGTGATCTTGTTAGGTTTCTTCTTCATTTTAGGCTTTTAAGAAGTAAATATATCTTACAAATTCTCAAGGTTTTTTTTGTACAAACAACTTGCTGTTTCGTTACATGTCATTCTGCTCGACATAATTATTTTTCATCTTTCAAGGTTATATATTTTTTATACCATGCAGTTTTTTAGATAGTTCAGTCCGGTCATTTTATCTCTAAAAAGAAAAAAAAGAGAAATCCATGTTTAAAGTCTGTATTGATAAGACCCACATTACTGTTATAAAAGGTATTACGTTCCGATATAATAATAGATTAAAAACCCATTGAACTGTGAAAACCATATCAAGATAAATGTCGAGTGTTGTCCAGAAACTTTAATCACAGTTTTCTCCCTTTGGTAATAATATAAGTATATTTTTAAATATCCCCCCCCCCTAAACTTCAATATTGTTCATATGTTGGACTATTAAAAAACTTGGTTGTTAAGTGTGTCGTTTACATTTCTTTATCTGCATTTACATATATGAGGCTAATTATTAACAAATCTGTTTGTTTCAGGCAAGTTTGTGCAAGTATATTCACAGACCTCAGCTAATTTGAAATGTATTATAATGATAAGTAATTTACGTACGTATTAAGTTTGTTATCAATTCAGAAGGAGAAAAGACACATTTGCTTAGGTTAAATATTACGCAAGATCTTTAAATAAAGTGATAGTTAGGTATATACCAGTCTTTTTGTTTAAAAGTTGAATTTGGCTTAGCCGTTGTCAAAGGGGCTGGACGTTTTTATTTTATAATACCACAACCGGTCATAAACAGGCTCAGTCAGACAGTATTTTTTAACTTGCAAGGATTGTTAACATTGTAACTTTGAATTTGTGTAATTATGCAATTGATAAGATAGTTATAATTCGAATAAAATCAATGCATCAATGTATTCATTATTTTCTTTTTATCATTAAAAATCATTTTAAAGCCATTAAACTTATAAAAGATTTTACTAAATGATTAGATGATCAGGAAAGCTTGCCTTTTGCATATCGAGAATCTTGTTAAAAGTATTCATAAATGGTATAATTCGACCAAAATTTTTAACTTTAGTTGTTCTATTTAAAGGATAACCTTTACATGAACAATGACATTTTTGTGTATACAATATTAAGTCTTTTATAATAAAAAAACAATGATGCAGGACAACAAAAACAAGAGAAAAAATTAATACCTTTAAAATTTGAAATTAAGATATATAATATGGAATACATACAAATCACTGAATTTTGAGAATTTTGATATTGCTGTGAATGTTTTCGTTTGAATAGTTGAAATATACACAAATATAATTAACTTTGTTATTTGACTAAGAGTTGAAATAATTGTATTTATATGTGGCTTCCATTTATTGACGTAAAATTGCTGGAAACATTTCCCGGACTTGTGAAAAACAATGTGTTGTTCTTTGCCTTCTTTTCTTGTTCTTTTTTTAAGGTAATTTCTCTTTTATATACATAACATAAACATAACATAACGTAATATTTTTTCAGCATTAAATGTTACAACATTTATAGCCATTTCAATATATAATACAAACATATAAGGGCAAGTACATGGTCAACAGAGAATTATATACAAATGATTTATGCAAATTAATCTTAAATCATTTGTTTAACAGAGTGAACATAATTGATTTTTAAAGTCTTTCCATCATTAAAATCATTTATCTATTGTGTTATTTCTGTAGTAAAACATATTACAAAGAATATTTTTCTCTTCTTACGAGCAAGTTTTGTGTTCATTGAATACATCTTTGTAAAACAATTCAAATATGGACCGGTTGGAGATCCATTTCATTGCGTTTATATTAACTTTTAATACTTACAAAAGTTAAAGCAGTGAACATCAGGGTATGATAATGAAATTCGTTTTGGAATAAAGAAGAATTATTGCATAAGGAAAGCTTTGTATATTAATATACAGTACTTTTAAAAGTTTTATCAATTTGATTGCATTGTTTGCTAAGAAACGCAAAACAACAAACAAACAAACAAACATATAAAAACAGAAACAAACACAAAAATGAAACAAAGGAACAAAACATATTTGATAAAAAATAACTTCAGCAATGGGACTTTATTTCGATGCTACAGAACATCCATTTTTTGATAAAGCTTTTTGCACCAACCTTTACTGTTTAATCATAATTTTCTGCCTTTAACAATTCCAATTTATGAAAAAAATCTTTAATTTATAAATGTAATACATTCGCTATTTTATAATTAACAATTTATATCATCTCTCGTCGTACTGTGGATGACGGGATTGGTTTTATTAGCACATTAATGCAATTCATTTTACATACTAGTTGTTTTGCCTCCTCATTTACAGGAGTATTCACAACAAACGATACTTATTAAGGTTGAATAAAAAGCATTCTGTAAAATATAAATGAATTAAACATAGTGAATTAGCCATGTCATTTAGGATGATGTATTTTATGTTCCAGGTGAAAAGGTTAAGGGTATGTGTCCGGTGTATCTGTACATAACCTTTGTCATGAAATTGTAAATTAATATACTCTATTTAGCAACAGAAACATGTGTAGAGAACTATTCAAGCGATAATGAAATATTCCTCAAATTATCGTTACTATAGTCACCATCATCATCAGAGTACTTTTAATTGTTAAATAGAGAATACCAAGATTGTGTCTAATGTCATAAAATTATCTTTTTTTTTGTTCGTGCCAAGCCTGTAAAATATTATAATGCAGACAAATGATTGGTATTCTGTTCATCAAGTTTTCATTTTAATTTTAATTTGAGTTTCTTTTCTAAATCTTAAATGAAACAAAAAACCTGTCAAGAAACTCTCTTGTTCATGCTACGCGCAATAGTACGGTTTATTTAAGGAAAGAAGTAAAGGTTGTAGTAAAAACAGTTTTGCTTTAAAATGAGAACATTATTCAGAAGGAAAAACTGTATCTGGTGCATAGATGCAAACTCACGAAAATAAATTAATGTTGTTCTCCAATGATTTCCTAGAATAACTGTTTTGTTTTCAATGTTCAAAGAACATTAAATTCAGTAAAAGTACAAATGTCACTTCCATACAAAGTCAAAGTATCTGTTCTTGCATATACTTGTAGATTAACGCCAATAGATTTATTCTTTTTAGTGCATATGAATATAAATAAAAATGATTCACTGACAACGAAAATGCATTTGGTCGTTATATTGGTGTTATTGGCTGTCCATGAACAGGCTCAGTCAAACCGGGTCTATAACATTTTCAATTTTGCCGTATTGGACTTTATATTGGATTCAAATTTTCTCAATTTTACGTATTTAACCTAATTCGTGTCAAAGACCAAATGTTAATAAATTAAACTAAATTGTAGATACATTCTTTTCAACGTATTCAATACGTATTTGTACAAATTGAATAGTAAGTTTGAATAGCAAATTTGTATCTAAAAGGCAAAATATACAGAAACTGGTAGGTGCAAAGTATATTTGCTTTTGATTTTAGATGAAATGTCAATTTACTACACTTTTTCATGTTTTTAACATACAAACATAAACACACACGTCATGGACATTGGGTAATCCGACGATCTGTCAATAATAGTACTTCAAATGTCTTTTTTATCAATTGCTCAATCAACTCAAAGCGTACAATGCCATAAAACTCCAACGTATATTTCCGTTTTAAGTTGTTGAGAACATTCGCCTCTTCTACAACATATATTTGAACCATTTCATTAACCAACGCCAATACTTTCCCTAATTTCTTTTATATAGCACGATGTCCATACACTAAGTAAGGTAAAACAAACTTTCATATACTTTAGAATAGCTCTATTAGATAAATTGGAAGCTAATTGGTTAATTCGGACACGAGAATTGTATGGCTGTAAAATGTCTTTAAGTCACTGTCTTTGGAGAATGATAAAAGCCAAATTGATGGAAAGGTTTTTCATTCAACATGCTTTAAAATGTGAATTGAACTAAACATGTTAATCGCTTTTCAGAACTATTTCATTAACTTTGGCTTCGGCTGTTTCTTTTTAAATCTAGATTAATTATATTAATATTGAACTGAATCTCATTTTGTCTCTTTTGGGAAAAAACATGCGTATTGGTTGAGTTATGTGTGTTTAAATACACTGCATTCGTTAACTGCTAACATAGAAATAGACAAAGTTACCTCTGTTTACTTCTATTTCTCTCCTTATTAAATTAAGAGTTTCAAGAAACTGAATTCGTCTTCTTTTTCACCTTTTTGGGGTGTAAACGTTTAATTTATGGGCAGGATCTTGTTCTCGTTTCTTTATTCATGATAGTAAATCTTATTCTCTTTTCTTTAATTATTTCGTTTCTCTGAACAGTTGATGTTGGTTTTAGTTCGTTTTCTAGGTTGGTACCTAGTTGATAGTTTTGCGTGACTGCGTTTATTTAATGTTGCTGTCCCCTTCATATTGTTTGTTATTTCGTTTGTCTTTCGAATATCCCTGTATTCACCGTCCACCAAGGCAGATTAAAAAGCTTAAGTATCGTTAGTTAATGTTCACTTGTAATTTAAACATTCAATGCAAATCACCTTAAATTGAAAACCTAAATGCATTTCGCTTTAAGGAGTTTTGTAATGAATAACAAACATGCAAAAACATAAACATTTCTATTTAGAACGATGTTTAAATGCAAGTAAATAGCATAAATGAATAATAAATGAATTACTTTTGGTTTATAACAATGCCAGCCGCATTCAATGTAATCTACTTTTTTGGTCAATAAGAATTTAATATAAACAAACACACATATGGAAAAGCAATTACGATTACATAATGAATAAAAAATATAACAATACGTAGATCTGTAATTTAACAATAATAACGAAAAGAGAACAAATAAATTCGTATGCATGCCAACAATCGATAAAATGTTTTCTTCATCAATTTTGAGACTGGTATAAAGATTAAATTTTCCAAAAAAATTCCTGCACAGTTTTATTTAAGTCTTTCCTCGCCCTCACTAAACCGCTTGAACCAACTAAAAACTAGTGAACGACTAGCTGAATATTCACCCTTAGTCTTTCTAATTTTTTTATATGTTTGTGTTGGTGTGTCACCCATCTGTTGGCAAAACTTAATTACTGCCCGTAGTTCAAGTCGTTCATCGGACGGCATGACGCGACCATTTAACAGCGTGACCCGTTATGCTCAAACGTGAATTGTTTTGTTAAATAGAAACCAAATTACGTAATATTTTAGGATGACGTCACGACTAAACGGCGTTACAAATTGGCGTAATATTATTCAAAAGTCTGTCACCCAGCAAAAGTAATGACCATTTACTTGGATTCATAAACGTGAAATTATCGGACTGCGCCGGTTGCAGGTTACCATGGAGTTATGATCACCGAGGAAAAGAATGTCGCGTAATATATCAAAATAAATTACATGTATGTTTACAGTTGTGGCAAATATGTTCCGAAGTCAAAATATGTAAAAATATATCGATTATTTCAATTTATATTGTGTACAGAGCCGTAGTCCTATTACTTTTTGAACAACCCTCGTACTGACAATAAGTCGAATGAAAAAAGAGATTATGATAGTTATTAATTTCAATAATGATTTTTGAGATATTGTCGAGACAAATAGTTTATAGTCTTGATATTTCTTGTGCAATTTCAATAAACCATAGCGATGAAATGTCGTTTAAATTATATTGATCATTAATATTTATTAAGATAGATTTTTTCCTTCTAAACTAATTACCTTAAACAAATAAAAAGAGAAGTTAAAAGAACTCCAATCACTCCTTTTAGATAAGATATTCACAGGTGCACTTGATGTCATTCAACAATTTGATTATCCTTAAATCCAACAAATCTGTTTTCTTCATCCCCCTTTAAGATTGGCTGAACAGTGGTTGTAACAAGTATCATTCCCTCTATTCCATATGGATATCTACAATATAATTTTTATAATTAAAATCATCTTGAACTTGATACGACAATTAATACACAAGTTCTACATTATCACCGCCGAGATTGCACCTACAAAATGTTACACCGGTCAGATAAGAGAATTGACGCTTTGCGAAATAAAATTGTGTTAAATTGGATAAATTTATGCGATATAATCTTTTATTTTGATAATATAACTTGGTCATGTCAATGATATTGAATCGTGCTCGTAAAATAATTGTTGATTAAAGAGTACTGAAAATCCTAAGCCGGTGCTAGCAGGCGAAATCGGTAGCTTACATTTTTACTCCCGTCCACGAACAGGCGCAGTCAAACCGAGTCTTCAACAATATCAGTTTTGACGTTTTGGGCGTTCTGCATGCTTTTCCATTTTTCTTTACTTAATCAAGCTTAAAATAAATTTTTACATGAAATATTTACGCCAAAAATGTTATAGTAGTTGATTGATTTATGGTTATATTGTATTAACCCAATTTAGCGTTTTTGCCAAGAGGTCGACCAGTCGTTGAGAATTATGTATTTAATTACATTTTGATCTCAGTACGACTTTTAAATCAATCAATAAATGATTTCATTTTATAACTTTATTAAACATCAATTAATGTTTTAAGACATTTGATAATAATAATAATAATACATGTAATAATAATAATAATAATAATAATAATAATAATAATAATAATAATAATAATAATAATAATAATAATAATAATAAGAACAACAACAATTATAATAACAATTATAATAAAAATAATAATAATAAAAAAATAAAAATTTAGAAGTTAATTCTTGTCAGTGTATAAGTAATTGATAACGCCCATCCTCCAGCAGATGTAGATTCTCTTAGGTAATTAATTTTAAACACTCAACTCTCAGCAAGTGAACTCATGCAACATAGTTATATGCCATTAGATGTGTACCATTCAATGCTTTTCAACAAGGAAAAAGGGAAAAACATCTCTTCTCTTACCTGCCTAGTATCATCGGGTGTGTGTAAGCTCAATATGGCAGAAAATATTGCAGGTTCAGGCCTAAACCTTAAACATCTTCAGATTGTATACAATCGTGCTGGAGAAGATGGCCTTAGAGATATATTTATTGCTAAAAATTCTGAAGGAGCACCAAGAGTAACAAGCTGCAAGAAAGTTCTTGATGAAGTTATTCCAAAATTGTTGGCTTATTTTCAAAAGTGACATTTTACAATGTTGTGCTCCTTAAAGCTTTTTAAAAATTTTGCCAGAGGATGACTTTGTTATTTAAAATAAATACAAGGGATGATCTTGGTTTTGCATGTAAGATCAAAATATATTTCATAAAGTTAACGTCAGATGCATCATTTTTATTAATGGCATAGCCATGAGTTATAGTATAATTTTAAGCTAATGATAATGAGCATAATACACACACCCGATGATACTAGTACAATTTTATCTCACACGTGAAGTAAACAATATTTATGTTTATTCTGTGACTCTGTGACTGTTTAGTCATTTTATTGCTTTTTACATGATGAGGTCATTTCAAAATATTGTGAAATGGAAGTTTCGTCCGTTATGAGCAACCAGAACTGGATCGGGAACTTCCTGATGTCATCAAATCATGACATCATAATGTTCATGTTGAAAATGTTCGTGTTAAAAGTAAATCTATAACAGTATCAAAATTTTGAGAATGTGATGTAGGCAAATTTATAATATACTAGTGCCAATGTTGTGACTTCATAAAAAATAATAAATCATAAAAATGGTATTGTACGACTGTGCATATATTTAGATCTGATGTCATTTCCGTTATACAAACATGAAGTAAAGACGCCCTAAATGTTAGAGTTACAATAAAGGCGCATCAATTGAAAATTATTATTTTTTACTTTAAACAGTCTTTATTTTGTGTATGTGATACATAGAATATTATATTTATGTAGGTTCGTTACTGCATTGATTCAATTCGTTGAATGAAATAATATTTTGCTCGCCAGTCCAAAATTCAGTATTGAACATTGAACACTCATTCAATATCCTCTATATATCAGCTTTTGAGTAATTATGTTCTGATATTTTAATAGTGAAATTATTTAAATATTATTTCAATATTTTACTGAGAGGATGCAATGAATTCAAGTAGTTTCTTGTGATGAAATAGTTATTCTTGTAATAGATTTCAATAATTTTCCTGTTAGATTTTGGAAGTTTAGCAATGAAATGTTTGAGAATGTGAACATGACAAATATTATAAAACAATATTTGAAAACTTCATTTAAATGGCTGTATATTTATTAATATAGCCTCTGTTTAGAAAAAAACACATATTAAATAATCATATTTTACAAAATCTGCTGTTTTCCAAGAGATAAGTAAGACAGGTAACAGCTATGCTGTACATTTTTGTTTCGGGATTTTTTTTATTTCATTTTGTAAAACACATTTTTGTCAAAAAAGGAATGTGGAAAGAGGTCATGAAATTTCCATATTTTGATTGCTATGGAAGAGTATTAAAATTATAAAAGTAATTTGCTTGCCCCAATCCAAATATTAAAAAAATATTATTATTTTATATCTATTTTTATGTGTTTTTTTAAGTTTCAGAAATCTTGGATGAGGATTTAGTCAATTGGCTGTAATCAATACATTATGTGAACAGTTTATTGTTATTTTGTTATCAGAATATATGTCTTGAAACATAATAAACAATTACATTGTAAGTAAAAGCTGCAATTTTTTTTTTCATTTTTTTTTCAAATATATTCCTTACCCCTACCCCCACTTTTTTAGGGGCAATTTAGTGGGATGGGGTATTCACATAAAAATGCTTATAATTTGAAAACTTGATGGAAAATGTCTTTGAAAAGGTGCAATTGAATAAGTTAAATAGAGTACTTTGATAAAATATTAAGCTTGATCAGGTTCCTAAATAAACCCATTACAGGTATCTTACCTTAAAAGTTTTTTACCTTAATTATCATACTTTTGTTTACATTATTACGTGGATAAACAATACAAATTTTATGCATTTTATGTTATACTTGTTTACCAACTATTAATGTTCGCAAAACCTAGTTTTTTTTCTAAAGATAAATATTCTGAGATTTGAAAATATAAACATTTCATCTCACGACAGAAAGTGATCAAAATTCATTTTAGCGTGACAAAACTATATAATATTTTATTTGATGATCACGATAACATTATTTACATGCCAATTTCAACTATCTTTAAATAAGTTTGATTGATAAGAAAATCATTGTCTTTGCCATAAAGATAAATTTATCTATCAAAACTAATTTTTGCTACGCATTCAGGCAACGTCCTTTCCCCTATCACTGATCTGTGAATAATTATCACATGCCATAGATCTAACATGAACTAACTTTGTCGTGATTCAAATATCAAATATAAAATATTTAAGAATGTTCACAATGATTTTAGTACTAAACAGGAACACATTTTTTGAGCAAGCAAGAGCAGTAATCTTCATGTCAAACAAACCGAATGGCAATACATATCTTTATTGTTCTTTAATACTATTTTACTTATACAAAAAATTGTTTTAAACCTCATTTAGTTTTAATTACTTTAACCTAAGTGTACGAAACATCTTTTAAAAAATCAAACTAACAAATGAAAATATTTGTAATTAAAAACATTTTGTAATTCTTTAGATCTTTTCGAGCAAAATAAAAAAGGAGAAAACGGAGACAAAATAACGAAACATGCAGTTTTATATATTGCTAAACTCGCGTCATGTTTGTATTTAAGATAGGAAGTGTCGCCTACAAAATAGATATAAACACATTACTCTCCTATTATCTATTTGACGACCAGTTTTGCCAATATTGAAGATTCAGACAATTTCAAATTATTAATTTAGTCAATTATAAGAATGATTGCAGTATAGTAAAAGAAAAACAGCCTTTTCTATGGTCTTAATATTTTTCCTATGTCAGAATTAGGAAAAAAACCTACTATAATTATCACAAAAACAGGACAGGAATTCGGACGCTGGAAAATGACGTTAGGTCATTGTCTAACTATAGCATTTTGATAGCATAATGCAAAGCATATTGTAGCACAATTTATTGATTCAATAGTTCCACAAGTGATTGTGAGTTAAACCATATATAGAAGTCCATAATATTCGTGTTGCAAATATAGATGTAACAGTTTTGTAATTTATACTTAACTACATATCGTAGCAGATTTTATTGATTCGTTAGTACCATAAGTGATTGTGAGTTAAACCATATATAATAGTAGTCAAGAATATTCATGTTGCAAAATCTGTATCTCTTTTGTAATTTTTACTTTCAGTGTTGTATAGTATAATTTACATGTACATGTATTAAGAATATCTACAATGTTTATATGATGTGTTTAGATATAGAATTTCCATTAGTTGTGTAAAGTGAGTTTATTTATACTCTTGCGTATTTAATTATACGCAGAGATAACACTTTTTGTTTCCATATTTAAACTTGTAAGATGTCTCTACCATCATCTAATAAAGAGTTGTAATCAGATTAGTTTTCTTCGTTAGTTTTCTGGTTCAAAGTCTCATTGCTGAGAAAAACACATTTTTGTTTCTATATACATAGCGAATACATCTAATAAATTCTATTTATAATTAGTTTTACTTCTTATGCTCGATATAGGTCTGTCCTTAACATATACTAAGATTTTTTTGGTTGGGTTTTACTTCGCACTTTTACAGTAGAAGTCATATAGCGACTTTCAATCTTTACTGGTGAAGATCTTTGACCAATATGACAGGATCTTTTATACACAACAGTGAAATATTTCTAAATACAACAGATGTATTGAAGAAAATAAGTAAAGATTATATATATTTACACACGTCCTCTATTGCTCAGAGCAGGTCTATCTTTTTCAGATACCGCGGAAAGAATTGTACTGTGATTTTCAGATGTCTCGGCTATAAAGATTGGGTAGTGGTTGTTGTTACGGTGCATAACGTTAGTTTGTTATAAACACAAAGACATATCAAGGCAGAACGTTCATAAAAGTGTATATCTGTCAGTTTTCTGTGTTAAAACATATATATGTGCATCATAAATCTGTATAAGAAAGTCATCTAAGTTGTAATCGTCAATCATTGTAAATAAGTTTGCCCAAGCAAAGTAGTATGTTGGTGTGTAAAATGTGGAAAAAACGGTGATCCCTTGGAAGTATTAATCGCATCAAATTAACATGAAAATTACTGAATTTTCAATACTTAAAAGGGGACTGGACTCAATGATCCCGAAAGTGGAAAACCGCCTCGTGCATCGGTTTTTCTGTTTCAACAATATCTGACCACGAATTTCAAGAAACAATCTCGAGCACTTCGCTATGGTACCATTATCTTTGATTAAATCTAGCCATATTTCTCACAAGATCAATTCATCAATTTGACAATATAAACATTATCTTTTTGCAATGAAAAAAAACCCAACAATTTAATTAATAGAAAACACTATTTGCAACTCAATAACATACTTTAATTGATAGCTTATCACTGAAATAAGACAAATTATCATATAAGATTAATTAAATGAGAGTGGTACTTACTTTTAATATTGTAACTATAAAATTGTTCAATTTGCTCACTTTACGCATCATGCACCAAATAGAAAAAAAGTTATTTACGATTAAAATAGGGTTTTCACCCTTTTTGAAAATAAAAATTGCAATGACAAAATGAATAATTTCTTGATTATATTAAAAAACAACAACAACAACAATAACCACAAACATAACATGCATACTTACATAAAGTATCAAAAAATAGATAATTAATATTAATGTAAATCAAGTAGGTACATATTGTATTTTAATAAAATAAATTCTTGGTTTGAATTTGCTTGTCGAAAATTTTGACTTTAGTTACGTTTACATCGGTAACAATTTATGCGATATTAAATCTTACTTTACAAATTTGCTCAACAGATATTTTCAAATAAAGGGAACATATTTGCGACATATTGGACTAAAAAATTTAAAATTGCATTCTGTTTGTAAAAATGAAAAGTAGAAAAAACAATTGAATAGTTTTTCTTGATTTAACGATTCTTCTTAACGAGAATCATTTAAAATGAACGGGGATATAAATCAGCACATAATTTCTCTTTGCTCTCTGACTAAAGAAGCGACAAAAAATTCAATTTCAGTATTTTTTTGTAAATTTCAAGGGTTCTCAGCGCAGAAAAAAACATATTAGAACAAGTTACACAAAATGAAATATCATAAATTGTAAATGTTCCTCCAACGAATGCATTTCTAAGCAATTTAATTGTTTTTTTGACTGTTTATATGATAATTGAAGCTTTTTATCACAACATCTCAAATGGCCACAGAAAATGCAAAATGGTGCAGAACTTTCTTGAATCTGAAATCAGTTGTTTCCTTCCATATTTAAGCTAATTAACGTTTCCCTTTCTCGGCAACATTTTCAATGTATAATATATAACTAGAAAATATAGAAACCCCATCACACCCAAAACTTCCCCTAACACCCTCAAAAGACATAAAACAAAACATCAACAACAACACCACGCAAAACCCCCTGAAAGTGCAGCATCGATATTGTTCTTTAATCTGTTCAAGAGGAAAAAATGGTAAGTACAACATATCTCATGCCACGAAATTGGGCGTCCGTGGCCGAGTGGTTAAAGTCGTTGACTTCAAATCACCTGCTCCGTTCGAGTCCAGCCAGGGACTGAATTCTTTCATGTTAGGAAGCTAGCCAGCTAGCCTACGGAGTGTCTATAGTTCTACTCATGTACCTGCTCGTTCCTTTAGAAATGCTTTAAGAGGCACCTGAGGTTTTGCTCCACCAGTATAGCTTTAAAGTCGTCATATGTCCATTAAGGTACCGATGTGACTTAAACCCAACAAAGAAAAAAAAGAGAACGAAAAAAATTACCAACAGACAAACATTCAAAATTTTTGCTCTAAAAGTTTTTGAATGATTAATTTCGAAGGACCTGAGTAATATAAGAACAAAAGCTACTCGACAACAAGTAACATTATCATAAGATTCCTGTAAAAACCCTCAACAAATAGTTTAAAAACATACACTCGGTTATTTAATATGTCAGATATAATATTATTTGCACTTTCTATCATGCCACTTACTTAATTAACTGTACAATATCATGTTTTTGCTAGGACCAATAACAAGTCTTATTTAACAGTTTTTGTCGTAAATTAAACAAAAAAATAGATAAAGTCTAAACTATATTAACGGAATACTATCTATAAAAATTCCAATAGGCAAGAAAACAGTCATACCGTTTATTATTTACATCATTGAAAGATTTTGAACATACTATGATTGTCAACATACTATAA
Organism: Ruditapes philippinarum; assembly: GCF_026571515.1. Lineage (NCBI taxonomy): Eukaryota > Metazoa > Mollusca > Bivalvia > Venerida > Veneridae > Ruditapes > Ruditapes philippinarum. Next base: position 264,825 of record NW_026856434.1, read on the forward strand.
TTATCATCAGCTGCATAATTTAAAGATATAAGTTGAACGTTAAAACTTAATCCTCTTTGATACATACAAGGTATGACAGAAATAGAAACACTTTACAAATTGCATTCGGCGAATTTTCTTGTGTAACTTGTGTACATTGATTTATCGGGTCCTATAAATAAATGGTTTCCAGCAATTTCTTTCAACATATTTTGACTTCGTTGTCTTTAATAATGTTCACCTTTTTGAATTGCCCTCATTCTACAGGGTATGAGAACGTGTTAAATATACCCATATACATTTGTTCAAGCTTCACGACAAAAACTTGAACTATGTTTGAATTTAAATTAAACGAAACTATACCGGAGCACGGGGCATGAAGTATGCCTGTAAGTTGACACAGAAGAACACATTACTGCTGGCATATTTTAGGGCTTTAAATTTCATTGTGTATTATTCTCCAGGATGAAATTACAAGAGCAAACTATGCTTGGCTATTTGTATAAAACACTAATTGGTTGCCTGGAACAGAATGTGTAGTAGACCTTTGGTCCTTGTCTATATTTCTATATCTATAGATTTCAAATATTTATAAATCCTGATATTGATTTTTTTGTATAGAAAAAAATTGCATGAAATGAAACAAATTTTAAATAAACAAAAACGTTTTGTCAGATAATTTTTTGAAATATTTTTTTTTACTTCTTAACAAATTTGCTATTGTGTCAAATTAGAAATAAATGATTTTCTTTGCCAGAAAAGTGTAATGATTTTCAAAATCTTTTGAGATTATGTTTAAATTCATGAACATAAAATTCAAGGTATCAAGTTATATTAGATTCACTTGTTAGCTACCCAATGCAAAAAAAACTCCACATTATTTAACTTTGTCTTTGGATATTTTTCAAAATCTGCATAACATTATTGCACTTGCTGCATTTTTCCAATTGAAATCAGAAACAAATCTTTCCAAATTTTAGATTGATGACAATGTTTATTTTTGCTGTAAGGAATAATCAAACGAGTAACTTGAGCATTGTGGTTTTTTAACTATTCAGAAGATTGACTTAATGTGAGCATTTTTCTGTTGTCTGATTAATCATCAATCATCGTTGTTTTACAAATGTCTTTTTTATTAAGTGGTTAATGTTTTATTTGAATTTAAAGTTCGCTTTTGTCTTGAACAAACTTAATTACATTTGATTCTCTTCCTGCAAAAGCCCCAGCAATAATAATCTTACTACAGATCACAATGAATTGTTTAAGGTTCTCGAGTCCAAGTATTTAAGAATAAAAATGTGTCATAATCAATTTGATAATTTAAAATGCATTGAAATATTACAAGTCTAATTTATTCAATATAATTACCAGAAATGTTTGATGACTTTCACACGAATTCAAAAAAAGAGTCCAAATGACGCGTTAATTTACGTTACCCTCGAAAGGTTAATAGATTTTCATCTTTTATAATGATGTTTTTATTTTTCATTTCGAAATTTCGATTTTAATTACGCTATAGTCAAACTTGTTTTATAGGGGGTATACTGAAGAAATTATATATAGGTATAAGTATAGAAATGTCAAATTTCAATTCAACAAAGGGCGATGTTGGCGGGCTATTAGCCAAATAAAAATTTTAATATGTGTACGTACGTACCTGTTTTTGCTATTGTGTATCACTATAAATTAAAAATAAATATCATTGAGTTCATAGGTAAAGATGGGATGTCCTTAAAAATGTGCCACTATACTAACTATTTAAAGAAACTCAAAATAATAAGGTTTTTTGTTGTTGTTTTTTTAAATATAGGTGAAAGAAGGTTCTTTTTTCTGACATAATTATCAATGTAATTGACTGTAGAACAATATCTTATATTTGATATTTATTACAACGATACAACAAAATACTATTGAAATAATCTACAGTAATTATGGATACATTTAAATTGTTATGTTTTAACACAAAGAATAGTTTAAAGATAGAAGATATTTTGATCATCATTCATTTCTTTTGCGATTATATAAACTGACGGACGCATAACCATACATCAAAATACTTATCCATAAATAGCAATGTCGAAACAATCTTTTTCTTTTTCGATAGATGATTTAATTGAACTTATTATGAAATTATTTACTCGCACGAGATATTTAAATATGTGTAAAGAGAATAACAGCCCTTCATTATACACATATAGGTTATGGTACCATGTAAATACATTCTACAAACATACATTTTGTTATACGGTAATTACTTTAAATAGTCAAAATTATTTTAATAACTGTATTTTGTATAAAGTTCGCATTAATTTAGACATATATTAAAAAAACAGTTGTACATTTTACAAAGCAATTATCTATAATTTGCAATAAATACGATGCCGAACCTTACCATAAAAGTACAACAACATTACATTTATTTATTATTTGAATGTTATAAAATTGAAAAGGAGAAAAAAATTACACTTAAAATTCTTACACAGTCCTACCGAAAAATATGTTTGCATACAGTTGCATAATCTAGCAACATCTTTATCTAAAGGAAATTCAAAGTTACAAATTCTAACATCGCATATATCGCCAATAACTTTGACTTTATAAATTGTGTTAACATATTCAAAGAGGCGTTTCATGACTTAAATATATATGGTTATTGTAAAAAAACCCAAACATTAAAAAAAAACAACAAAAAACAACAAATCAAAAACAAAACAGGAAAATACTCATGTCGTTCTCATACGTCTGCATGATTGAGTCTAGTTCATAGAAAACCCTTCAGCGATTAGGGCTAAATAAAAAAAAATTAAAGGAAGTACATTGGTTTAAAGTAAAATACATAGACACCCGCAAGGTAAAAACTGCTGGAGGACTATATTTGATGTGATTGTGCATATTAAATAACACATTCAATATTGTTTGACATATTATCATAACAATGATGATTCTATTTATTTGAAAAATGGTTCTCTTATCAATAATAATGCACAAAGCATTTTCTTAAGAAGCATCAGATCCATCTTATCTGGCACTGTTAAATTAATTTTAAATTAATTTTACTTGAGAACATAAGAAGCATGCATTTTTCAAAGAAATTGTACAAAAAAAAGGTTTTTAAGATTTTTTTTTTTTTGAAAATCGTAAATATCATGAAATGATATCATTCACAATAAAACAGAACATTGTGATAAAACCAAGGATGAGAAAGGGCACATTGATGACTATATTGTTTTAATTACCATATATATATATATATATATATATATATATATATATATATATATATATATATATATATATATATATATATATACCATCCGTCATTTTAGTTATTTTATTCCGAGAACACATATTCTGACTGTAAATGTGAAAATATAAACGGTCTTGATCAAAACTTATTTTCGGCGTGACAATATAAAATATAACATATTTAATTTGATTAGTTATCATGATAACATTGTTTACATGCCAATTTCAATCTTCCTTATCATTTGTTGGATTGATTAGGAAATCATTTTCTTCGAGACATTCTTTGCCATAAGAAACAATTTATCTAACCAAAATAGATTAAATTCATACAAATTATGCATTTTCTTATCATTATATATTAATAATAATGACATAAGATTGATCTATATTAACTCTGACGATATTTAAAATTCGAATATCAAATATTTAAAATGCTAAAAAATGATTTAATTACTAACCTTACATGTCATTTTTGTCTGATAATAGGGGTATTTAAAGTAATACAGTGTTATATTTATCTGTACAGAAATGAATTGTAAGCCTTAACATTATAGTTTAAAAGCAAAAGGGGATTTGGACAATTTGGACATGAGAATTGTAAAGCTGGAAAATGACGTTAGGTCATTTACTACAGTATCTTGTTGAGAGCATAATTCATACTATTTTATAGCATATTTTATTGACTCACGGTAGCCTTTAAGAACGTGAATTGAATATTTTATTGTTGTTCAGAATATTCATGTTGCGTAGTTCAGTTGTATTCTCTTTGGAAATCTTGAAATCTTAACTGTTGTATACTAGGGTAATTAATAAAAAATTAGAATAATTAATTAAAGATAACTACTTTACAGTGTCTACACATGTGTCGTTTATATATATAAAACTGCCAATTAGTTGTGTAAAGTGTGTTTTTTCCATACTGCTGTATTTCTAACTATACGCAATTATAACTTTTTTTTTGTTTTTCAATTCCAAACTTGTAAAATGTCTCTACCATTATCTAATTAAGAGTTTTAATCAAATTGGGTTTCTTCGTCAATTCTCTGCTGTTAACGTCTCATTTCTGAGAAACAACACATTCTTGATTCTTCATACATTGTAAATCCATGTAATTCTATTTGTATTTAGTTTTTACTACTTAAGCTCGATATAGGTCTGTTCTTAGCATTCACTAAGATTTTGGTTGGGTTTTATTCCGCACCATTACTATAGAGGTCATATAGCGACGTTCAAGCTTAATGGAGAAAACATTTCACCAATATGATAGGATCTTTTATTGACAATAGTGAAATATCTCTAAATACAACATATGTATTTGAAGATAAAAAGTAAAGATTATATATTTATACACATTTTCTATTGTTAAAAGCAGGTCTATCTTTTCATAAAGACCTGTATTAGATAGAAGGAAATCCCTTATGAGGTGTTTCGTTTTTGGAACCAATGATCCCGAAAGACCATAACAAAATATAAAACTGAAGTGATAACGGTCTCGTACAGCGGTCTTTCTGTTTCTCAAAAACCTTGTTACGAATTTCAAACAACAACCTCGAGCTCTTCGCTATCGCTATATTATCTTTAATCATATCTAATCATATTTGTCAGTAGAATCATTTTCCAAGATTTAACATAAAATTATATAGATGACTTCACCTAACAAGATCAATTATTCAACTTGATAATATAAAGATGAACTTTTTGCAATAAAAAAATCAATTCAATCAATTGAAAACACTACTTGCAACCCAGTTAGATTCTTTAATTGATAACCTATCACAAAATTATAATACCAGATTAATCAAATGAGAGTGGTACCAACTTTTAACATTGTAACTATAAAATTGTTCAATTTCTTAAATTTGATAACTTATCACTGAAATAACAAAATTATAATGCAAGTTTAATAAAAAGGGAACGATACTAACTTTTAACATTGTAACTATAAAATTGTTCAATTTACTTATTTTAAACATCATGTACCAAATAGAAAAAAGGTTGTTTTCGTACTTTTTTGAAAATACAATTTCAATAACAAAATAATTTCTTAATTATAATTTAAAAAATAATGAATAAATTAGGTGAGGAACACACGTACAACACCAGGTCATTTTTAAAAAGTTTTTATTGGCTACTAGTTTAATTAAAAAACACAAACATTGCATGCACACAAAATTAGAAATTGAATATTAACGTTAATCATGTAGGTACATATTGTAATTAAATTCATTCTTTTTTTGAATTTGCGTTTCGAAAATTTTGGCTCTAGTTACGTTTTCATCGGTTATGCGATATTTTACTAAACTTTACAATTTTACTCGTTGACAACAGTAATTTTAAAATGAAAGGAACATATTTGAAATTTATTGGTCTAAAAATCAAATTTGCAGTGTTTGTAAAAGTGAAAAATAGAAAAACAAATGAATTGTTTTTGTGAACGATTCATCTTAAAGAGGAACAGGATGAACAGGAATATAAATCAGCACTTAATCTTCTTTTGCATGACAAAAGAAGCGACAAAGAATTCAATTTCAGTATTTTTGTTTTAAATTTAAAAGATTCTCAGCGTAAAAAATCATATTAAGTTTTACAAAATGAAATATAATAAATTGTAAAAAGTTTGTCTAAGGAATGCATTTCTAATCAATTTAATTTTCTGTCTTTTTATATGATAATTGAAGCTTTCATCAAAACATTTCAAATGGCCACAGAAAATGCAAAGTGGTGAAGAACTTTCTTCAATCTGAAGTCAGTTGATTCCTTCATTTGTAAAGCTAATTTATGTTTTCCCTATTCAGCAACCATTTAACTGTTTCATGTATAACTAGAAAACAGGGAGAGTCCTTAGGAGCAATGAGGACAAAAAATACCCCCTCCCTCAAAAACAACAGCAACAGCAACAAAAGACAAACATACAACAACAACAACAACACAAAACCATACCTGAAAATCCCCAAATCGCTATAACTTCCCTAACACACCCAAAAACAAAAACAAAAGAACAAAGAAAAAAAAAGAAAAAAACACACACACCCACAAACAACAACAAAACCGTGAAACCCCTGCAAACCCGAGCCTGGATATTGTTCTTCATTCTGTTAATGAGAAAAAACGGTAAGTATTACACATCTCATGCCACATAATAGGGCGTACGCGGCAGAGTAGTTAAAGTCGTTGACTTTAAATCACTAGTTTGGTCCGAATCCAGCCAGGGACTGAATTCTTTCATTTGAGGAAGCAATACAGCTAGCCTACGGAATGAATATGAAAGATGCCAATAGGTAAGAAAACAGCCATACCGTTTTTTATTTATATCCTTGAAAGATTTGGAACATACTATGATTTAATGTCATCTACTGCATATGCTTTTAAGCTACAAGCTTGAACGTCAAAGCTTAGTCCCTTCTTTTTTGATACACCTTTTTCACCTTTTTTATTTGTCCTTATTTTACAGTATATGTGCACCTGGTGTATTATGTATCAAGATCCAGCTTTTTTCCAAGCTCAATGACGAAAACTTGAACACTGTGTGCATTCAAATTGAAAGAAACTATTTGGAGAGTGAAGTTGACAAAAACAACAAATAAAAAGAAAATACATAAATAAAAACCACATTACTGCTTGCAAATTGTAAATGACATTGGATATTTATTTTTTATTATCAAGGGATGAAAATACAAGTAGCAAACTATGCTTGGTTATTTGTTAAAAATAGAGATTAAATGCTCTGAATATGTGAAGTGCTCTGAATATGTGAACATCTGGTCCTGTTCTTTATCCAAAGATTGTTAATGTTTTTAAATTTTAAAATCTTCATTTTGTATATTTTATTGGCTTAAATAAAACAAATGAGTTAACAATTAAGGCAAAATTATTTCTTATGATTTTTTGACTTCTTGCCAAAGGCAACACTATTTCTAATGGTATTTTTTGACTGCTTGTATATGACTTTATAGTGAATTTCATCATTAAAATTCTTTTGAATTTACAAGGTCTACTTATGTTTAAATTCATGTACAATATATTCAATATATCAAGATATGTTAGCTTCTCGATACTGAAATTTATCTCACACTGCTTAACAGGGCTTCCAGATTTATTTTAGCATTATGCAAGACATTGCACTTGATGTGTTTTTTCTATTTAAACTATAACGTTTTTCTTTTCGAAATTAAAGAGGAAACCAGAAACAAATTTTTCCGAATTTTAGATTTATGACATAAGTTATTTGCTACAAGGCAGAATAAACGAAAGTTATGTTATAAATCGTCCAGATGATTGACTTCACGTGGACATGTTCTGTTGTCTGATTTGCTCGGCCTATTGTCACAAATGTCTTTTGATAAGGCGGTTAATATTTTATTTAATTTAAAATTCGTTTTTACTTGAACAAACTTATATACCTTAGATCTATTCCCTAAAAAGTCTGAGCAATAATAAAAAGGTATTATAATTAAACACGCCTTGACAATACTAGTTGAAATTGACAGATCCAATTCATTCAATATAATAACGAGAAATGCGAGATAACGTTCATACGGATTCAATAAAAAGGACGTGTCAGTTTACCTTACTTTCGAAAAGTATAAAGATATTCAGCTTCTAAATTAATGTTTTTTCCCATTTCCAAAGAACGATACAAATTTTGGTATATTCAGATTGGTTTTATAATGGCTAAACTGACAAAAATATATAGATATAAGTATAGAAATGTTAGATTTCAATTCCACAAAGGGTGATGTTGGCGGGAGTATAAGCCAAATGAAAATATTTAATATGTGTGTATTTGCTTTTGAAAATGTAATTTTTATAAAATAAAATTAATGATATAAAGGATCGAAAGTTAAAACGTGCCAGTTAAGGCTACACTAAACATTTTAAGAAACTAAAAAGTATCAAGTTTCTTTTTATAAAATATATGAGAAATGAAACTTTTGGAAAAAAGTTTTTTTTGTGATATAATCTGCAATTATGGTGGCTGTATCACAATGTTATAGATTTAAACTTAATTTCAATAAAACAAAGAAAAAAAACAACAACAAAAAGAACAACAACAGCTACAACAAAAACTCGTATTCATTATATTCTCAATTGAGATAGAAATATTTGATCTAACAAAAAAATTGCCAGAAGTTATCGATATATTAAAATTCTTGTTGTGTATGTTCTAACACATAGAATAGTGTAAAAGAGGAAAAGAATCTCGGTTCGATATCACAGGTTGTTTTTTGTTACTTTCCAAAAGAAATGAGAATTAAGGAATTTTCAATTTTTTTATGAATTGTATTAAATGTAATTGTATTAAACATTTAAGTCATTAAAAGTTGAAAGGTAGGGAAAATAAAAGAAAATTGGAAAGCTCCCAAGAAATAAAAACAACGGTTTACCGCAATGATGATAAGAGAGCTTCTGGTCTTTTATGACGTCCAACCTTCACGTCCAAGTGTTCGTTCAAGTTTGATGTCATAAATTACGTCATAAACGTGTCCATTGACAGAGCACTTGTAAATAGCAATTAACATAGAGAATGGGATAAATTTACGTTTGCAAAAGTGTCAATTAATTACAAATACTTAATATGTGCTAAGCAGAGTAGTATAATTGCCTAACTTTAAACATGACAAGTGATTGTATAGTGTTAGTACTACCATAATGGAAATTAAGATATCAGAAATAAATAGAAGAATAGTACTTATTAAGTAAATATGGTCATCTATTACAATCGTTAATAGATAGAAGATATTTTGATCATTATTCATTTCTTTTGCAATTATATGAACTGACGCGCAAAAGTACAACAACGAACTTATTCATAAATAGCAAGGTAGAAACAATGTTAGGCTTTATTCAAAGATAGTTTCATTAAATAAGAAAGAAGAATTTCCACGATTAATGCAATAAATGATTTAATTGAACTTATTATGAAATTATTTAATCGCACGAGATATTTTAAGATTTTTAAAGAGAATAATATCCCTACATTATACACAAATAGGTTAAAGTACCATGTAAATACATTCTACAAATATACATTTTGTTATACAGTAATTACTTAAAGTAGTCATAATTATTTTAATAACTATATTTATTATGATCTCGACATATATAAAAATACAGTTGTAGTTGTAGATTCTACAGAATAATTATCAATAATTTGCAATAAATGCAATGCCGAACGATACCATAAAAGTACGAAAACATTATAATTATTTATTATTTTAATGTTATAAAATTGAAAAGGGGAAAACATAATACTTAAAATTCTTACAAAGTATAACCGAAAAAAGGTCTTTATCTAATTTTCATTAGATAGCGGATGGGGTGCAAAGGTATCATAATTCCGCCAAGATATTTCTAAATATGGTTTTGACAATCATTATTCATAAACATTATTTTGTTTTCTCTCATATAAAATCTCAACTTAACGCCCTTAAAACAAAATAGATATGATTCTAAAATAATTGCAAAGAAAAACATATTCAGAGACATGACAACATAAGCGATATTGATAAAAACTCAATTTCAGCGTCAAAGTATGAAACATATCATTTTATGTTATTTGTTAAATAACAAAAATAGATTTTTGTAACGCATTCAGACTACATTTTTATTTCCTCATCATCTCTGGTTTATTATAATTAAACACATTAGTAAGAGACTGATTTACAATTACCTTGTCGATATTCAAACATCGAATATCATATATTTTGAAAATTTTAAAAAGATGATTTTAGTACTTACTCTAGATATCACATTTTTCTGATAAAAGAGGTATTTAAAAAACACTTAAAATCGGATACATACTGTAAAGCTAATTATCAAATATCGAAAGTGCAATATCAACGTAAACTTTAAATATAAGCTAGATACATCCTAGTTTTTATTAAGATACTTACAAAAACTTTATTCAAATGGCAAAATCTATTTTTCGCACAATTTTTTATATGCGTATTCAAAGAAAAAATAATAAAAATGCCTAAGTAACTACGAAAAGAACTGATCTTGTATTTATATATTTTCCATCTTTTGCAAAGCTCGAATACATTTAAACTGAATTTGGGTTATAATGACATAGCAAAAATGAAGCCATTGGCTGTTACACGAATAAATTTAGAGTTAACAGAAACTCAGTATTGTTTGATAAAAACAGCTTCATGGAACGAATTTGTTTTGCTTTCCTTAATAATATGTTGTATATTAATGTCTTTATAAAAACCTGTACATTTTGACCAAATAATAAAAGCAAAAAAAAAAAACGAAAAAAATTGTAACTGTAATTTCCAAAAGGTTATTTTCTCATGATGAGTTTGTCGACATAATAATTACTTATAGACAATGATTATGTTACCTTATGCTTTATTTCATAATTGCAATAATGAATTCAGAGAGTGCAACCATTGTAAGGTATCAATTTTTATTTCAACGGAAAAATGTGATGTTTTACGATTGTTGGCTCAAACTTAATAACAGATTTTTTTCTAATGACACGACTTTCTTTTTTTTAAACGTGCGAGAACAGAAATCATAACAAAATGTTTTTTATACATCTCTATTAAACCTGAAAGTTCATTGTGAAAGATTGAAATTGTAGAGTCAATGTTTAATAACATAATTATTATTGTTCTCTAAAATATTGTTCAAAAATTGTTCAATTCATTAAAATAGCTTTTCTCTCATTTTCGAAATTTCAAGATGTTGAGAAACACAAATATAACGAGTATACTTACAGACATTTATTTGAAGGTAATACCTAATATATATAAACTCAATTAATGCTGGTGCATATTGTATCTTAAAACATTATTTATTTTCCGAACATTTTGGCTTTTGTAAAATGCATATAGGCAACTATTTTCACGATATTTTTCTATTACAATAAGCTACAAATTTACCCAACAATTATTTCCAAACAAAGGAACATACTTGCCACTTATTGGACTCAATCATTCTAAGAAAGCCATCAGTTTGTAAAAGTGAAAAAAGGAAAACAAATTATTGGGAATATCAATCGGCATTTTATTTTAATATCTTTGCTGCCTGACATAAAAATGTCAATAGAAGCCACAAAAAGTTTAAGTTCAGTACTTTTTCATAAATAATGCAACTTAATTAATGTATTCCCAGAGGGGTAAAAACATATTAGCCAAAGTTTTACAAATTGAGCATCATAAATCGTAAAATTTTCATCTGAAGAATGCATTTATAAGCAATTCAATCAATTGTCAGTCTGTTTATATGATAATTGAAGCTCTTAATCAAAACATCACAAATAGCCACAAAAGAAGCAAAACGGTTAAGAATTTTAATGAGAAATAACGACAGCTCTTATGAAACATAACAACTTCTAAGTTAGCACCACTGAGATAATTACTGAGCATTTTTTACGGTTGTCCGACTGCTCAATGCCTATGGAAAGGTGAAATTCTTTGAGTGCAATAAAAACAAATAGTTGAAAAACGTTTAAATCTGTTTGAGAAATATTATAATAAGTGCACCCCTTCATCGATTATTTAATCCTTTACACAGGGTATCGGAATCAGTTTTAGCTCAATTATCGCACAGGGCATTAAAATAGTTTTGAACAATAGGTTTATTATAGATTTCAAAATATTTTACAGAATTGATAGAAAAATTTTAAGGAATACTTTGCATTCGATTATCAAAATAAATTCTCTTTGCATCCTTGAGATATTTAGAACATACTATCGTGAATGCATTTTTGTGGCTACAACTTTGAGAGGAGGAATGAATATCGTTCTCCTTTAAAGTTCCGAAGCTGTGAATGTCGACAAAATTGAGGTTCCTATCCATGTTAGACAAAATCAAATCAGATCAAATACCATTTTTGTGTATTTGAAGATGGTTGTCAGCATGCATTTCATCTTGACATTTCACTAATGAAAACATATAAGACTACTCTTTTGGGTATATATATATTATATTATTATTATTATTATACGGATAATATTGAAATAGTATTTTGTTGCGTTAAATAGTGTTCACCTTTTCCACCTGTCTTCATTCTGCAACATATGTGAACATTTATAACATATTCATTTACAGGCAAATTGAGCATAACCACTTAAACTTTAACACTGAGCTTAAATTGAACAACTTAATCGGGGAAAAACCATATCTGTAAGCTGACAAAAACTCAAACAAAACAAAAAATTTAAGGTCTTTACATGTTTTTATTCTCAAAGAAATACATTTACAAGAGGTAAAATATACTTGACTTTTTGCATAAAACACTGACTAAATGAACTTAAAACTTATATTACTTTATTATGTATATTTCATTTGTTGAAATAAAACCAATGAGTCAACCACGGCAAAAAGTTTTGAATTTCTTTCCCATTAAAGTATATTGATTTTCATCATTTGAATAAAGTTGGAGATATCTAGTATTTTTTTTAATTCTTGTTAATATTTTCAAGATATCAAGTTGTATTAGATTCACTTGTTAGCTACTCGATATCTCTACATTTCTTTACATTGTCTCTATAAATTTTAAATTCTGTATGACATTGCAAATTGATATGTTTTCTATTAAGATATTAAGGCTTTTTTCGAAATCTAAGAGGAAATCAGAAAAAAATATTTTCAAATTTCAGATTAATGACATTGGTGATTTGCTACAAGGAATGATTAACGAAAGGTTTTGAGCATAATTTACTACTTTTTTGAATCATTCAGAAAAAAAATATCCCTTAACATTTTTCTGATGTCTGACTAATCCAGAATCGTCAGTCATCCTAGTTTCACAAATGTCTTTTTTATAAAGCGGTTAATTTTTCATTTGAATTTCAAGTTCATTTTTTTTCTTGCGCAAAAGTAAATACATTAGATCCTCAATAATTATTTTTCTACAGTTCACTGTGAATCTTAAATTCCAAATTCAGTTCCCTAGAATAAACATATTAAAAAAGTATTGCCTTGAAATATTAGCACAGTTTAAATAGACCGAGCCAATTTACAATGCGCTCCAGAATAAAAAAAGGAAATTTCAGATGACCTTTTCCCGGGGTTGACCTAAAGGCACCTTTTCAACAACAAATTTACATGCAGAGTGAAAGTGAGAGTAAATAGACCGAAAATACTCATTTTCCTTGTTTAAGAGCTTTGAGCTTGAAATTGTTGTAAAGGAAAACCTCCAAACAAACCAAAAATTGATACATTTTGAATTTTTCTGATAATTTTAATAAATGATAATGTCAGACAAGCTCGATTAATAATCACAAACACAGTTTCTTTCATCATGCTTGTAAAACTGATAATTGTTTACAGATGTGTATGTATGAATTGAAAATAGGATATTACAGAAAGTATTATGTAAAGACAATTTTGTAACATGATATTACGCTACACGTTTCAGTAATGTGTCGTTTTCCATCAAAATAAAATTATTCTTCATTTACAATAAATATATTACTATGATGAATAAGCATGAAATGTATTTAAACGTACTTTTACTGAAATATAGAATGTAAACAAAAATAGTTTACAGGTGTCTGTGATTGGTATTTAATAACACATTTGCAATAAAATCATGAAAAAAAGAAAAGCGATTTTGTATTGAACGATATATACAAAACCTAGTTTGTTAAAAAGATACTTGTTCTAATATTTTTCTCACAAGTTGAATTGATCAAATTCACATTTTTGTGACATTGTATCATGATTTTCTAATTTGATGATCACGATAGCATTATTGGTCCTTTCAATTTTCCTTATCATTGTCTGATTGACAATAATTATTCCTTTCTGCGAGACAATATTTGGTGTATAGATCAATTAATTAGTCAACAGAAATGGCTTCTATAACCATATCAGATATCTTAACTGAACTTAATAGCGCAGGTATAAAAAAACGTCTAACAAATGCTCATTAAATAAAAAGTTTTGAAAAATTAAATGTTATGTGCCATTTATTAAATGATTATTACAACTGCTTTTTATAAAACTGGTAAAGTGTATGTTAGGAAAGTACCTGTTTGAAGTATTTTTACAAGTTTAGTAAAAAAACACACAGCATAAAATTGAAAGTATCTGAAGATTCCAGGAGACTGTTTGAAGTGCCGATATAATAATAATAATAATAATAATAATAATAATAATAATAATAATAATAATAATAATAATAATAATAATAAAATTAATAATAATAATAATAATAATAATCATTATAAGAAATATTTGAATTGCATTTTTTTTAAATATTGTTAATCTTTATGTTAGCGAGATATATTAACTTCTGTCCACATAAAAGGTATAAAGGCATGTAGCTAATAAAATGTTTTCATAGAATTTATAACATATAAAACTATTATGTGTGCATTATTAAATAATTGAATTCGAAAAAGTTAAAATTATAGAATGTTTCTCCGAAAACACACACGAATGTTGCACGTAAAACGAATGAAAGTTTCTGTAAGAAAATATTCTGCTTGTATTTTCAGCATTGTTTTAAACGCAAATCAATGATTTCCAGCATGCGCAATTAATTCTTAAGCAAATGTACATGTACTCACACATTTTTCCATGAATACAGGTATTTTCTAAAAAAAGAAAACAAATAGTTTTGTAAACAGACAGTTTATTTATAGTTGAATACATTTTATGAAAATATATTCAACGCTTCACCAAACATGCAAAATATGGGGGGGGGGGGACTACTTACATTTCTAAAAAATTGCAGTAAGTTTTTTTCTCGACATTTTAGACTAAATAATTCTAGGAAAGCAATCAGCGGGTCTATTAACGATAAATGGTTCCAAGTAAATATGATTAAGGATTCTTCCGATTCTTCTGATTTGGCGATTCAACTTAACGAGTATTGTTTTGAATGAGAGGAAGCATTTATCTCAATACTTTTCTACCGCAGTCTTACATCAAAGCAATGTCAGCAAAAGCAAATAATGCACAAAAGACCTTTTTAATACAAAACCTTTTTTTATAAAAACATTAGAAATTGCAATATGCAATGAAATATCTTTGTATTTCAATACATTGATTATCATAATGACAAAGATATGTGTCGTTTTACGCTATTCTAGAGAGTAAATAATTTAATTCTCGACAATTCCTTGTAATTTTCTATCATATTGTTTATGAAAAAATTAAAAACTGTTTTCTCAGTTCTACATCAATGTTTCTTCGTGTTTTAACCACTGTGTGTTATTCACGTTGTTAGCAAAATGATTAGAATGTTTCTTTAAATAAATGTCTTTGTAAATGCCTGAAAAATTGCGTTTATGTTGACATTTTGTAACCACAACACATATCGCCGAGTAATGTCTTTTGCTATCTACAATAAAGGTTGTCAGTAAACCAGTAGATATAGCCTTGAGAGCAAAAAACAAAACCAGAATACACAAACAAACACTGAAGTCTAATGTAATGTGATTTTATAATCATACGCTGCTTTAAGCTTTCTATCAAATTGAATGTCTGAATCAGAAAAACACCGACAGTATGATCAAGTTCACATTGATAAAATATATCTGTTCTAACAATGCCTTTGAAAACAATAATTAATGAAAATGTTTTGAATTTTCTTAATATGTACAAGAAATAATTATCATGTCTTTGTTATGTCTTTATTTATGTTTAAGAAGTTCATGCAGTTAGAATGGAGAATTTATTAAATGTCTATGTTGCAACTGAATAGTTTATTATGTTGCGATCTTGAAATCGTGAAAATTAATTAACGAATTCATGACGTTTAAATATTCCTTACGGTAATTGCACTTTCGAAGAAATAAACGACGAGTTCTTTTAATCGTTGAAAAGAGGATTTTTATGTTGTATAATCATCAATGTAATGGACAATTTTGCCTTGAACTGTGACTTCTCTATTCCAAAATAGTTTACGATTGAAATTAAATTGATTGATATTGAAAAAATTGTCCCAAGTGCATAACTTTAGGCACGTTAACTTTAAATGTTCTCAAATAGTTTGCGATCAATTTTGTTTTATTTTGATGTTCAAAGACCGTTTTGATTTTCTGAAATTACCAATGCCATATTCGTTAAAAAGTTAAATGTCAAATAACAAAATAGAAACAGCAAAACTTCAGTGACAAAGATAATGCAATTGAATGTTTTTCATCTAATGCGTATAAATGACTAACATTTAAAAATAGTCTGAGGTACTTTAAAACTTTAAACACACTTTGAACATATTTGTACAATATTAAGTTTAAATAACAAATTTATACCTGGAAATGACAAACGCAGATACTAGTAGGCGAAAAGTAAATTATTAGGATGGAATGGCAAATTACTGAGCAGCTTCGAATAAAAACACAAACCCGTCATGGATTCCGTGTTATACGAAGAACTGATAATGATTCCATTTCATTTTTTTTAATATCAAAATATTGTTTGTGTAATACTGATAAATACATGTATATCATTTTTAAATGTTTTCATCATGATAACATTATCTACATCGAACTATTCCAATTCGGTATCATTGTTTGATTTACTGTTACATTTATTATTCATTTCTGAGTTTCTTTCTTCGTCGGAAAGATAAATTATTAAACAGGAATTGCTGATACAACCAAATCTTAACCGAGTCCGTATGATTAAAATTTCATAGATCATATACTGGTGTAATAATGCCGTGCTTACCTTTCTAGTATTACAATGTTTCTTATGATTTTAGAATACAGCTCACGTTTTTTTTCTGAATGACACTTATAACACAACTTAAACAAACAAGTAACCTTTAAATACGTTTTGAAAAGTCGTTTTTGTTGCTTCAATTCCATTTAAAGAAGTACAATTATTTTCAGGGTATGTCTTAAATTATAACTTCAAAAGATTTCTGATGCATTACACAATTGGCTTTGTTATGGCAAAGACATATACTTGTTTACTTAAAATATGTTTTTCAAGGATATCAATGTCAAATAACAAATTGAAATTACAAAAACATAATTGAGGACTATTATGTTATTGATTGTTTTTATTATTGTGTGTAAAATACAAACATTATAAAAAACAGGTACTTGCCGAAAAAGCATTATTTCCCCACATTTAAATTATGAGATAGCTCTCTAGTTTAAGCAGTTTTGATATTTATATATTTTACTATATTTAAGAGTTGTTACCAAATGAAGTGAAACATTCTTCAACTTTCTTGTCCGAATATTTTTAAGGAAGGAACCAGGTCATGAATAAATAGATCTATTCAAGAGAAGAAAACGGATAAATCTACTGATTAAACGCTTGCTTCAACCTATTGTTTATAATCTATTTAATCATCTATTTACACATCATGTTTTGTAGTCTAACATTAAAGGAATGCGAAATATTATTATTCGTCTATAAGAAAGCTACAATGTAAACGATGCTAGTTCTTACATATATATCCTTTAGTTTTATATGATACATACTAAAACTATTGTTCTTTATGACTTAAAAGCATTTATTCACGCTTTTTTTAAAGAAATGGAACTTGTCTTATGTAATAGTATATAAAATTAGCAAGTATTGACATGCAACGAAATCTAAAAATACGAAATATATTTTAAACGATAAGCAAAGAAATGAAAATTAGAGTTAAAATTGTTAAAAAGGCCCACAAAGGAGACGCAATAAAATGTTGTTTAATATTTATTTTAGGGCAGAAAGTATAAGTCTTATTAACATACTTTTGAATGTTCTTGGAAATCTGCTTCCAGTTAACACCATATAACATGAATTATAACATTATTACGAGTGTTATTAAAAAGGCAAATTCCTTGTATGCTTAACTATTTCGTGAGCGAGAAAAACAAATAGATCCTTGTCAAATATCATTTCAACTGACACTTAATAGCTTTTGGGATAGTTAAAGGAACATGTTTACAGCTTATTAGTCATTCAGTTAAAAATTTTACTAATCCTGTAAAACATAATATTTGGTAAATAATGCTAATGCATCTGCATTACCTCAATCAGATAATATATAAATCATTAACTTGGTGTGACAAGGTTGAAAATAAATATTTTTCATTATACAAGTCTAATTATCTTTTTATTTTCCGACAATTGTTTTTCCTTCATTTTCGCCAGATCCATTTTCCTTATCTTATATGAATCTACAATCTCTTAAAAGGATATGTTTAACAAATGATCAGATTGTTAAGGATATAAAGAGTTTTATCTATTGAACTACTTTCATTAAATTTAATAAGTTATGTTGTTTCAATTTTCTCATGGTCGATTTTCGAAAACGTTGAAGCATGAAATGTCTCGCATTAAACACACATGCAAATTGTAAGTAAAAAAACATCATGTTACTATTTTAAGTATGGTTGATGATTTCCTGTGCTTGTAAGCGCCATTTGTTCTAAAGAAAATATATTCGCATATTTCTTTCATGAATACAGGTATATTGAAAGTCTCAAGAAGTGGCTTTTACAGCTTAAACACTTTATAAAAAACATTTAACGTTTCATCAAACAAAAAAACATAGCGTATAATACGTATTCTTCTAATAAATTGCAATCATTTTTTCGATATTTTTGACTGAACAATTCTAGGAAAGCAATCAGTGTGATTAATAACGATAAATGGTTCCAAGTAAATATGATAAATGAATTAGCGATTCAACTTAACGAGCATCTTTTGAATGAGAGGAAGCATTTATCAATACTTTTTACTGCAGTCTAACATTAAAGCAATTTCAGCAAAAGCAAATGATTCTCAAGACTTTTTCAATACCAGTACAATTATAAAAAAACTCATGTTATTTGAAGCATTACAAATTGCACTCTCCCCATCTAATTTATTTTAAATTATGCACTTTTAAGCATACGAAGCATTTTGGTTACACATTTGATGTTAAAACGGTGCAAATCTTGTTCAATTTGTTTTAACCTTTCTGAAACGGAAATTTCTTCGGCAAAGATAAGACGTCAAGGTAACAATTGAAACAATTTGTGATTGAACACACTTTGATATAGAACTGAATAACTTTGAGATAAAAAAGAAATTGAAGCTTTATAAATTGCAAACATTTCAATCTGAGAATCAATTTAAGAGCAATTGTTTTTTTTTGTCTGTTTTTTTTGTTGATAATTGGCATTTCTATTAACACATCAAACGGGCATTGATCTTACAAAATGCAATGTTACAGTGGTAAATTATTATGTTTATTTTCAATCTTAGAAAATAAATTGTTTCCTTAATCTAAAAAGAAATTTAAATTTTCTACATGGATGGTATACAAGTCAGCATTATTAACAATTTAAATGGAAATTAAGTTTCCCAAAATGTAATTCTTTTTTAATGCTATCTCTTTTTCGTTTGATAACATTGATAAAAATTGAAAATGTCTGTGAAACTTATGATGGCGAAATGTAAAGCTATTTTGACTTTAAATTATACATTTACCATTTACACTTGCATGTGCCGAATGTCATTTTAAAATTAAATTGACCGATACTTCTTCGGAGCTAGTTGTTTGACTAAACAAACCATATATCTGTGTTGTAAAAAACAACAACAACAACAAAAAACTGGTCACATTTATTACATTTTAATAACCTTTAATGATCAACACAAACTTTACAAGTATATCTACAGAAAGCATTAAGTTAAACTTATAATTATATGTTAATTTAAATCCTATTGTTCAATAGACTAAGTGTAATTAAAGACTTTTGATTTGATTACATGGCGAAAACATTTTCTTTTGTTACACAGACGTCGTCAGAAAATTATTACGCGGTTTAAATGTTTCTAAGTTTCTCTATACCCAACATATATTAAATATTTTCTAATAAAAACTAAATATTTTGAGATATTTCGGACACAATATTTCAGCAGTAAGTGTCGGTCATCTTTACGATACTCATTTGAAAAAAGCGGGAATATCAATCAGAACTTTTTTTCACAGTGACATTTAAGAAGAAATTGGGTACATAAATTTCATTTTTTTTGCCGGTTAAAATGATATTAAACAAATATTAACAACAAAATTATAACTGATATAGTTGTTTTTGACTTCTGGACCAATTTATTATGACGCATAAAAGCATATTTGTTAATATTAACATTATATTGAGATTATCATGTCAAATTGTTTTGATCACATGTTTGTAATGTCATCAAGTAATATGAAACACACTTATTAGCGACTCAATATTCAACAGTATCGCAAATTTTCCGGTCATTTACTTCAAATGTGCTTTCTTTTCCTAAGTATTAAAATCAAGTGGTTTTTTTTATTGTAATTTGCTTTTTGAAGCGGACAGTTAGTTCGGAATTGTAAGGTTTGATATTGCTAAAAATGAATAATTTAACATTTTTTTTATATTAATTCTTTCCGAAATTGTTTAATCAAATCAGACGACTCACGTCATGAAAGTCTTCTTTTTTCTATTTTCTTGGTTTGTTTTTATTATCAGTAATTTGATTTTGATTTGTTTTTTCCATGCTGGAAATTTTGATTAATTTTTCGAATTTGATAATTTAAAAAATTTCCTTTGAAGCTCATGCTACTTCGGGTAAATTAATTTGGTTCAATTAAAGAGAAATGGAAAAATGTGCAACATCTAATACAAACTCCTTACATATGCTTTTAAAACGAGCTTTCAGTTCTTTACACTTAAAGTATTGGAAAATCGGAAGGACCAGCAAAAAATAAAATACTAACACTGAGAATAAAGTCAAAGGGCAAACATTTATAACTGCTACCACGGTTCTTATTACTGTTATTATCATTAAAATCAAGTATCCTGTTATTTGAAAAGATGAAAACACAATGAGTTTGAAACCAAATTGTTAAGTAAAGAGCAAGCAATGATAACATTGTTTAATACAAGGGCCATAACTATGCCAAAAATCATTCAAATAAAAAAACCGTTATAGTATGCGCAAGAAATTGAATTACGATGAATTGCATTTAAATTAGTAGTATTAGAGAAGTAATCCGGCGGGACCAAAAACAAAACTCATAAAAGGAGGTCATAATTCTGACAAAAATATTTAAATCGAAAAATGCCGACAATAATAAGCAACAACTAGACTTAGCGCTGATCATTCTTGTAAAATTTGGATAAAATTGCATCAGAAAGTTTGTGGAGAAGATTGTCTGGAAAAAGTTTTGTGACGGACGGACACACAATCGAGACGGACGGATGGACGTGCAACAGATCACAAAAAGTAATCCTTACAAGTTGTGAAAACTTTGTAGCATGTATCAGCTCTGTGACAGGTGACACAAAAATGCACTTACTTTGAACATGCTGTAACAAACATGACATTTTGACTCAGATCCAACAAAGAATGCATGTGCCATTCTACGGTATTTTTAAAAGGGTTAATAATTTAATGATTGGCATTTTTTCTGAATGAATCTATCTTAATGTTATGAAATATTAACTTTTACTTCAATTTTACCAACCCAATGTTTTCTTTGTTTGACCCAAAATAATAATTTAATTTGATAAGACTTTACAAAAAAAATTATAAAAATAAAAAGAAACCTCCAGAAACGACGAATATTGTTTTTACTTTCTTAAGAAAGAGCAAACATAAGTTATTTAATGTTTAAATTATGGTTTAATAGCATGTTAGATGCTTGTTACCGGGAGAGTAGCGCTAAATATGAAATTATTTGCCATTTAAGTAGCAAAATGTAAAGAAAATAGTATAATAATAACTATACATATTGCCAAAAAAAAGGAACAGAAGAAAAAGTTAGTTCAGGCAATTGGGACAATTAGAAATGTTTTTTAAAAAACTACAAAAGTACATCTAATTATAGATTGTTGAAGAAATAAAGATAGATAATTTCTGGTGCACAGTAGGCTTTCATATTTTATATTTTAATCAAAAGTAAAAAAAAACATTATTTTATAACTGTTACATTTAAAGTCGTTGTTTTACTGTACACAAAGGCTTAAAATTGAACAACCCAAACATTGGAATTATTTAATTTCGGTATTTAAATTGGCATATGTTTCATACGAGTATATAGATTAAATAATCGACAATAACTGACCAAATTGTTTAGACTCACCACTAATTATAAAATAAAAAACTGATCACACCTATGTCATCGACATTCAATGTTCTAGGAAAATGTGTGTTATTATAATTAACATTGTTCCTGAAGATTAAAACAAATAAAACTGAATGCTTATTTTAGTTTTTTACGTTTGTAAATATCAAAAGAATATGCTATTATACGAATTATGTCGACAGTTTTTTAAGCATAACACTTATCTCCGAGTTGTTCCGAAATAATGTATTTTACTCGTTTCTATTAACTATGATAAAGGGGGGTTTTCAATAAACCAGTACATATAGTCCTTAAGAGCTTTTAAAAGAGCTTTAATCCTTTTGCCCTCACAGATACGTAATCAAAACTAAAAACAGAAGTCTACAAATGTAAACAAATATACATTCATTTACGCCTGATTGAAAAGGATGTCAATATGCTTGAAAATTACATTGCAATAAACAAATTTTACTTTTACCATTAATATCACGCGATAAATGTCCCGGTGCTCGTTCAATGAACTTATTTCACTTTGTGATTAATAGCATACTGTAATTTTATTTCTATTTCAAATTATAACATCTTATAATAACGCCATTACCTTCGAAACCGATAATAAAGTTCACATATTGAATGAGCCAATTTGTGATGACTTAAAATATATGTTTGTTGTAAGAATATAAAAAGCTTTTTTGCTACAGTATTGACACTGTCAAATGTGTTTACCCAAAATTGTATTAATCCATAAAAAGAAAAAAAAAAAACCCTTGCAAACCCAAAACTTAATAGGAAGATACTAAACGTTGTTTCTTTTTCGGTATGATTGAGCCCAGGGTCAGGTGGTATAAATAAATCTAATGAGCACAAACTCGCGCATCTAAGGTATTTAAATTGGTAAGAATCAACAACAAAATATAAATTGACCAATGCAAATGAGGTTCCGAGACAGAACTCAGATAAAAAGTTTTATAACGTCGAGATCACTTCGCTGAAGTCCAGATGGAGTTTCGGGAAAACCCAAATATGTAAGCCTCGTTAAATAAAGGCGAACTTACTTTCTAGTTATATAGACTACCAATTCCCGCGAACCCGTGCCGATAGGAAAACCCAAATTCATATTAAGAAAAATTTGCAAATTAAAACTAAAAGTACAGTTAGTGGGGTGTGGTTAACCATAACATAAAAAATCAAAAGCATGTGTAAAAGCATTTTTCTTTAAATGATTGCACTATATGTTTGAACAATAAATTCCTGGTATAAAAGAGACATTTTGCCAATCTAAGCGTAAAAAATGGAGTAATAATAAAGCTTAAAAGAAATCGTTACATTTTGCTATATTTTTTTTATTAAGTTTGCAAAAATAATAAAAAACACAAAATGATTAACGGGAAAATTCCTAAACATTTCTATCATAATGTATCTAAAAGTTTAACATTAAATTGAAAAAAGGTAGGGCAGTCAATTAATATTTAAGAACAGTTTTTTTATAATTATCCCAACAATTTCATATCAACTTATATTTGGTCAATGGCCATTATGATAGTCGATCTTTTTGAAATACATGTTCATAATAAAAAAATTAAAAATCCTCAAAAATTGAACAAACAAACAATAAGCAATAAATGTCACTTTGATAATGTACATAAAACATATTTATCCTACTAAATTCGGTCAAATACGTGCGGGATTGACAAACATAACTGGAACCTAAAAGGCAACATATTTTCAATCAAAAATGAGTAACAAAAAACATTTTACTATAAAATAAAGTAATGTGGTAAGCAGATTAACTTTCAAATTCGTTAATTCTCATAAAGTTTCATAAACTCACAAATTTAACAAGCCATTTTATCAATAGAGAAAAACGGAAATCCCTAAAGAAAGTCCAACACAACAAAGTTTAAAATAATTCAGGCCTTGGTTTGATTGAAGCCTGTTCATGAAACGGTATTGGAAAGTACAAAGTTACGCGTCGACGCCCCCTAGCACCGGCTTAAGCAAAATTCAAAATTTTAACACCGAAAAATGGTGAAAAATTTTGAATTAAGAAACATCCGCAGATGTGTTCATACGGCGGTTATCATGGAACCTTCAATGTGACATTGTAGTGCCATTCCATGAGAAGCGGCGTATGGTCCCAAGTAAAAGAATGCATTTGCCCTACAACGAGAAAACAATGAGCGGAACTAAATAAAATGGAATTTTGAAAGGGGATCTGAGGGTTATAAAGCCTGCATATCGCAGAAAAGACGTCAAAAAAGACAAAATTTAAAAAGCAGGCAACAGATCTTAAGGGTGATTATACAGTATTAAGTAGGAATAGCTGGAACCACCAAGTTGAAAAATGGCCAATAGAAGCAAGTTAGAGCATTAACACATAATCGATACACAGCAATAATGATTGTGGCCTGAACGATCTTCAAGTGATCTGAAAATATAACATCAGATTTAATGTACGGGGAGGACTTTTTAAAAACAGGCCGCCTCACGGCATGTATCAAACCAAGTGTTTTCTTTCAAAACTGGATCGAATCACAAAAACACCCTACAAGAAATATGAATGCAGGTCACTATACGGTTTTGATGACATATCATGAGAGGTGGCTGCTTAAATTATTGTCCATGCAATGTAAAGGAAGACACTAAAATTATGCCAAAAGTGACGAAAAATTACGATATAACACATGCTACCTTTGTGTAATTTGAATAACAAATAGGTTGTGCGCAGAGTTGGATGGAAGTCCCTTAAGCAAATAAATATTACACACAACAAAACTTCAAAGGATCATTAATCCTCTAAAATTGATGAATTACAAAATCTGACATATTTCCAAGGAACATTTGATTACGTACAGTTTCTATAAGAAGATTGAATATTAAATCCAATTGGGAAATATTGGAGAAGTGATTTCTCTTCATTTAAAATACATGGGAACAAATGGTCTAAATTCTCCCAAATATGTTCTAACAATGCCGCAACAACAAATGCAATTTGAAAACCATTTATAAATGAAAAATGGTTGTTATATTTCATCCGTCTTAATATATTCGAGTTAATGACTTTATTTTATGTTTTACAGTTGGAGAAAGAAAGGAAAGGAGTTCAATGCAGTTAGAATCGTGAATTTACGAAATCTTCAAATCATTATGTTTAAACTGGGGAATCATAAAGTTGCAATTCTGAAATTATTTGAAGATTTATTGATGAATTATTGAAGTTAAAGTGTTCCTACCGGTCATTGGACTTTTGTATTGAAAATTAAATACAAGTTCTTTTAATCGTTGAACGCAGGGATTTTATGCTTGTGTTATCATAAATGTCATGGACAATTTTTCCATGAACTGTGATTTTTTCTATTCACAAACAGTTTACGATTGAAATAAATTGATTCATATTGAGAAATCTGTCCGAAGTGCATAATTTTAGGCTCGTTAAATTTAAATGTTCTGAAAAAGTTTCGGAAGTTTATTTTTATTTTATTTTGATGTTTCAAAGAGGCGTTATGATTTTCTGACATTACCAATGACACATTCGAAAAAAAGACATAGTGCAAAACAGTCCTTTTTATGTAATTTAATATCAAATCACAAATCAGAAACAACAAATTTGTCACTGGCAAATATTATGCAATTGATCGTTTTGTTTTCATCTAATGCGTGTAAAACACAGACATTTAAAAACTTGTTTGAGGTACTTTAAAATGTAAAACACACTTTGAACATATTTGTTTGAATAACAAATATAAACTTGAAACATGAAATACGCAGAGACCGTATGCGAACATTATATTGTTCAGTTGGAATGCCAAATTACTGAGCAGCTTCGAATAAAAACACAAACTCGTTATCGATTCCGTATTATGCGACGGTTTGATAATAATTCCATTTCATTTCTTTTCATTTATCGGGTATTGTTTGTGTGATATTGATAAATATTTCATGATATAAAGAGTTCATCATGATAACATTAATTCCTATTTTGTTATCATTGTTTGACTTACAATAATTATTTCTTTTCTGCGTGACTTTCTTCGCCGATAAGATAAATTATTTAACAGAAATTGCTGACACTAACAGATCTTAACCGATTCCGTATCATTAAAATTTGATAGATACATTACATTTACTGGTATAATAATGCGTGCTTACCTTTCTAGTATTACAGTTTCTAATGATTAGTTTATACAGATTTATTTTAGTTCGATTGTGTTGGAAGCTATAAGCTTATTGAAACACTCTCAAATCCGTTCCTGGAACCAACCAGTACTAAGCAATGAATGTGAAGTTTCTTGCTAAAGGAAACAACGGCTTGCCCCTGACAGGGTTTGAACCCACGCGGTCAGCAATCCTTAGATTACTAGTCCGACGCGTTAACCACTCGGCCACGCCGCCCACTAACTTTTAAACTTCTAGTTTTTAATGATTCTGGAATATAGCTCACGTTCTTTCTGAATAACACTTATAATACAACTTAAACAAGTGAATTTTAATTTCGTTTTGAAAAAGTTATAATTTTTAGAAGCTTCAATTTCATGAAGAGTATTACAAATGTTTTCACGGTTTGTCCTAAATCATAACCTAAAAAAAAGTTCTGCTGCAAATGCACAAGTGGCTTTGTTATTACAAACACATACACTTATTTACTTAATATATTGTTTTTCAAGAGTATCAATGTCAAATGATAAATTGAAGTAACAAATAATTAACTGAGAACTATTACGCTATTGATTGTTTTAACTTTAAAAAAAAATTGTTATCTCATGCGTGCAAAAAAAAAAAAATAAAAAAAATAAATAGAAAAAAATAGAGGTATTTGGTGAAAAATCATTCTTTCTCCACATTTACACTGTGAGATAACTATCTAGTTTACAAAGTTTTGATATTCATATGTTTTATTATATTGAAGAATTTCCCAAACAAAATGAACCGTTCTTCATCTTTCTTGTCCGAATAATTCTAAGGAAGGAACCAGGTCATTAATTTATAAAAAATATTCAAAACAAGACGACGGAGAAATCTATTGATTTAATGCTTCATCCTTTTTAGTATCTATTTGAACATTCATTGACATTTCATGTTTTGCAGCCTGACATTAAAGAAATGCAAAATATTACTATTCGTCTATAATAAAGCTACGATGTAAACGATACCGATTCTTAAAAAGTTGAAACGTTGAGCAAAGAAATGAAAATTAATGTGTTAGTTTAATAAACATCTCAACTAGAAAATGTTATTCAATGCAATTTCATTTCCTGTCCATTTACAATAAAATTAAAATTTCAATTTAATAAAAACAAAGTTGTTAGAAAGGCACAGAAAATGCGACGTTATAATTTTTTTTTTCTAAATTTTTTTTTTCATTTTCTTTTTTTTCCGCTTTTGCAAGCAACGTCATCTGCTTAAAATGTGTTTTTAGGCCACAAAGTATAAGTCTTATTAACATAACTTTTTGTATCGGAATTATTTGAACTAAACGTGCTTACTGTCCAATCCATTTAAAGATGTTCGTTAAATGTTCATGAGAACCTGCTTCCAGTTTACCCATATAACATGAATTAATACGAGTGAATAAAAAGGCATATTCCTTGAAAGCTAAACTATTTCTTGAGCAAGAAAGACAAATAGTTTCTTTGTCAGATATCATTTCAACGGACACTTGATAGCTTTCGGACATGTTCACAGATTATGAGTCATTCAGTGATCATGTGAAACACAATATTTGGTAATGCTAATGCATCTGCTTTTAGAATCAGAATGCTCTTTTTGATTACCGCAATCAGATAAGATATAAATCATAAACTTGGTGTGACACTGTCGAAAATAAATATTTATCATTATACAAGTCTAATTATCTTTTTATTTTCCGACATTTTTTTTCTTTTTTTTCCGCCATTAAGATTGGGCAGATTCCATATCTTATATGAATCTACAATCTCTTAAAAGGATATGTACAAAAATCGACCAGATTATGAAGGATATAAAGAGCAATATCTAATGAACTATGTTTATAGAATTTATAAAGTTATGTTGCGTCCATTATCTTATGTTTGGTTTTCGTAAATGCCTCTCATTAAACACACATGTAAATTGTACTTAAAAAGACTCAAACGTTCTGCAAGAAAATATCAAGAAACTATTTTAATTATGGTTTAAATCGATAGGTAATGATTTCCTGCGCTTAAAAACACCATTTGTTAATATATCCACATATATTTTCATGAATACAGGTATTTTGAAAGTCTTCTTTTTCAAAATGAAAACAATAATTTTGCTAAAAGACAAGAAATAGATTTATACTTTATACACTTGATCAAACACAATTTTTACATAACATAAAGACATAGGGTTTAAAACTTATTCATCTAATAAATGGCAATGATTTTTTCGATAGTATTGACCGAATTATTCTAGGAAAGCAATTAGTGTGTCTAATAACGATAAATGGTTCCAAGTAAATATGATAAATGATTTAGCGATTCAACTTAACGAGTATCTTTTTGAATAGGAGGAAGCACAATTCAGTTAGGAAACCAATTTTACAGCAATTTTATTTTCTGTCTGTTTCTTTTTGATAATTGGCATTTCTATAAATACATGAAACGGTCATTGATTCTACAGAAAGCAATGTAGCGAATGATATTTGTTTTTCAATCAATGTAAATAAATTATTTCCTAAATATAAATAAGTTCACGTATTAAAAATTTAAGAGTTAAATTTCATATATATTGTACATCTTCATGTTATAAGTCTCTTTTGTCTTTCTAATAGAATACAAAGCTAATGAAAATATTAATAAATTATAAAAACAACCGAAAGTTTCACATGCCGTCGTCAATATCAATTTACATATTTTTTATATCTATATTGTCAAAGAGCCTTCAAAAGAAATCGATTCTACATGGACACAATAAAAAAAAGACTAGAGCAGCGGCTTTTGTGGATATATTTAAAGATAAGTTATATGAAATTCCTCCTTAATGGAATGGTCATTCATTAAACATAGGCAATACTGAAAATTCGAAATTGCATGTAATTTGTATGTAACATGTATTGGAGTAAGTGTGTTAAATATTTCCATTTGGTAATCATTTTCACATAGTTTTTGCACAATTAACAATTGTGTAAATGAAAAAGAAACTTTCATAGCAATTTAGATTTTCATCAGTCACTTTAAAATATCACAAAATATGACTTTTATCTTCTTATAGTGAAATAGGTGTGTTTATTAGCTTTGTTGAAGTTCTCCTGCAAAGTTTAGAACTTAACCCTGTTACATAAAGCAGGTACAGGAATGCAAATTATTCAAAATTCATAAACTTTTTCAGTTGCCATCACTCGATATTATTACGTAAGAATACAAATTTCATCGTTAGTCAGATATAACTAATTGTTAGTGATGTCATGTATAATGACATTGTACTTACCGTCAGTGAAAAAATCGTCATGTATTTGGTAATATATTGTTATAATTTAGGACCAAAATGCAACATGTCTTACGTAAATGGTTTTCTTTATGTGTAGGACCTTTGCTTATTAACGCTGTCTTCGTGGTCTTAAGGGATCTTTGCCTTTCGTTATTAAGAAAATTTGATAAAGTGCCTTTTGTAATATTCTTTATTTCGTTCTTTTCATATTGGTAATGTTCCATCTGTGGCGATGAAGTATTCGCTAATGTCACAGCTCATCAAAATATAAATGCATCCTTTAACGGCTAGACGCGTCTATTGCTTTAATGAAGAAATATGAATCTGCTAAACAATATATATTGTAGAAATTGACTTTTAAGAAGGCACTTCCTTTTTCAATTTAGTTCTGTTGTAATTGTGTGCGCGTTAGTATATATAAAAGGAAAATTCAAGAAGGCTTTCCGAACGCAGCCCCTAACAACAATTGGCGATACAGAACCAAATGTAACTTGCCCTACGGGCACTGAAACAAAAAACTTAAGTGGGTGCCTTATCATTTTCAAAAATTAAATCATTATTATTTCCATTTGCCATCAAGGCTGTCAATTATTAGTTATTGGTGGGTGAAGGCTTTTTATTGTTTTCCCTAAATTTAGTCTTCTAAGCTGAATATAAAATATTATAAATAATTTCGATTATTTTTAGGTTGGTGTTGCAATTTGACCTAAAAGAAATCAAATTTCTTATGTCAAGCAAGAAGAATTATTGTGTCCGTTAAAATGTATATCGTAAGAAATAAATTTCTGCTTCCTGCAGTTTACAAAATATTTGTTAAAAAATTGAAAACGAATAATTCAAATATGCCTCTATGAAAGAAATATTTTGTTCCGGGACATTTTATTCTGTTTACACACAGTTTTCATATGTGTTGAATAATGCTGTGTTCTCACCGCCGATCAGATCAAGTCGATCAAGCGATCGGGTACCGGTCTAGCTCGGTCTGCATGCGTGATCGGGGATGGTCGGAGCGGTCTACCTTGGTCGGGCTTCCTACCCGAATTCTTTGACATGTCAAAACATTCGAGTAGCGATCGAGTAGAAAAGCGGTCATAAAGTGATCGAGTAGAAGATCTAGTTGATCGATAATAAATCATGTAACGATCTAGTTTGGTCGGGTATACATCTCTTACCCAATCTGTACACGATCTTCTCGACTTCTACTCGACCATTATCCGCGATAATTACGATCTGATTGTAATAAATAATTACAGTTTTTACAATAATTATTTATTAAAAAAAAGATATTCACCGGCGTCTATACCTCAACTTCCCATAGAAAAGCAATAGCAAAGTTGTTAAATGCCAACTTCAGCGTTGTTTCTATCAAAACCAGTCATACGTATTACTTTGAAACTATTAAAGGTTAATTGACAACATTCATGGTTTTAGTTCACTTTATGAAACAAACTAGCTGATTTGTTGCTTTATATTGTACTTACTTAAAAGCATAGAAACAATGAGTTTTCAATCAAATGTTCTTCATATTCAGTTGAAGTTTTTCTTTATTTTTTTGCAGCAAATAGTTTGTTTTTATATTACAATTAATACAAGTTTCAAAATTAAAACGGCTTTCTTGTATCACTTGTCCGTGACAATTGTTCTTGTACATGGCGTCAAATTGGCATGTGTCTCACACCTCAGGGTTTTATATTTTGTCGACATACTTGAAATTCAAAATCAACAAAATCCTAAAACCTAAAAAGTAATATCTCTTTTATAAATATCAAACTTGTTTTGTTTAACCATTATTTTATCCGTTGGTCGCGAAGAAGAAGAAGATTGCGTTGGTATCATGGAGGAAGATAAAGAACAAAAAGAAAGAGCAGAAAATGAATATGAACCTTTATTATGTAATAAATAGTAAAATCTAAAATTGACACAGCCAAAATAGCTCAAAGTACCATTTTGGTATATAAATATATGACATCATATGCACCTGTGTTATACATACTTTATCCTAAAGACAGGAACTTATTATAAAGGTACATTAACCTATGTCGAATTACTGAATAAGATACAATGAGCTGACTAACAAATGAGTATTTGCAAATGAGCCGTTTGTACAAGCTGAACTAAGTTGTTATATAAAAGAGAAACCAGATGTTTTATACTGGTATTCTTAGTACTTTAAATAATATTGTATTAAAATTTTCCTGCACCAGACATGTAACTAGAAGCTAATAAAATTCCTGTCTATTTGTATTAAATTGTTATTAAAGAAGACCATCTGTTTTTTTCCTATATTATTATTTCTGCTTCAGAATATACGGACATTTAGAAAGAACGTTTTTTGTTGTATTTTTTTTTTGTAATTGACTTGTGTCTATTACTATAAGGTTAACATGTTATGTGAATTAAGTAATACACTTACAGCTTACAATAATGTTCATTGTTATCGAATTAGAAATTCTGAGCAATAATTCTTTTGCGTGACAGTTCTATCAATCAAGTCAAAGGCGATTGCCTTTGAACTATTTCCGTTTCTACATTTCTCGAATGCTAGCTAAAGGTTTTTGATGAAATCTTGAATCGAAGAAATCTTGAATCAAGATTCCAAAACAATTAGATTAAAGCTTGATCGTAAACAGAGATTTAAACAATTAATTTGATTCTGATAGGATATAAATTGAAAAATTTACTCTTCGTCGTTCTTGCCTGACAAGTTAGCATTTCGTTTATCTGATAATACGATGATTTAGATAACGGAAATTTCTCCTTGAAATAGAATACAGAAACTATCTCGGAGGAATTATGGAATAAACCAGTTTTCAGTTATCTGCAATGTTATTTTCGAGCATGCAAGTTCACTTTATTTTAATTTACGTTTCAAAACTTTTAACTTATTTACCAAATCCTAACTTATTGATATGACAAATGATGTAAATTGTACATTTATGTAAATAAAACAAAAATTGGGAGGTTCAGAAATAGATGTAAACATTAGCAAACAACGACATTCAACGCAATCAATTTGTGACTGAAAAAAAAGTAATATAGTATGATCAGCACAGAAATGGAAATTAATGGGATTTTATACAAACATCTCAACTGGTTAATGTAGTTTAAAGCAGTTTCATTTCTTGTGCATTTATTATATAGTTTAAATTGCAGTATAAATAAACACCATTGATCTTTAAGAAAGACAAATAAAGGCAACGCAATTAAATGTTTTTTTCTAAAATAAAGTTTTCCCTAATTTTTCTAAGCGACGTAATCTGCTTAAAAAAGAAAGTCACCGGTCACATTATTATCATTTTGTATCAAAATCTTATTTTAACTAAAAGTACTTACTGTTCAATCCACTTATAGATAATCTTTAAAAATTCGCGGGAACATGCTTCCAACATGCACCATATAAAATGAGTAATTACGACGGAAATGAAAAAATGCAGATGCAATAAAAGCAATTGTTTTTAGCTAAAAAGACAGATGGTTCCTAGTCATATTTCTTTTATCATGTTATTTCAAATGACACTAGATGACTCCAGTTTTAGTAATATATCTAGGAACATATTAGGAATTTATTTAGAGATCAACAGTTCAAAAAAGTATTGATCCCGTGAAACAAAATACTTGGTAAATAGTTCTAAATTAAATGCACCTGCTTTGAGAATTAGTAGTTTTGCTCTCTTGTATTACCCTAATGAGATAAGATATTAGTAATAAACTTGGTGTAATGAGAATGAAAATAGATGTTCATTATTATACACATATAATTACCTTACTTTCCGACAAATCTTTTTTCTTTATTTCCCCCCATAAAGATTGTGCAGATCCATTCTCCGTATCTTGTATGAATCTACAATCTCTTAAAAAGTTATGATCAGACTGTGAAGGGTATAAAGAGCTATGTCTTATGAAGCAGTCTTATGGAATTTATAAAGTTATAATGATTCCATTATGTTACGGTCGATTTTCGAAAAGCTTGCAGCATGAAATGTCTCTCATTAAACACATATTATGCAAATTGTATGTAAAAAGGTTCTGCAAGAAAATATCATGCTACTTTTTTTAACCGGAATGTAATGATTTCTTGCAAGCGCCATTTATTCTTGAAAATTTCTTCACATTTTTCCATGAATACAGGTATTTTGAAAGTCTTATTTTTTCAAAATTAAAATAATAATTTTGCAATAGACAAGCAGTAGAGATTAATAGCTTTATACACAGTAAGAAAGAAACTTAACGTTTCATCAAACAGAAACACATAGGGTATAATACTTCTTTTTCTAATAAATGGCAATATATTTTTCGTCATTTTGGACTGAACAATTCCAGGAAAGCAATCAGCGTTTCTTATAACGATAAATGGTAATAAGTAAATATGATAAATGATTTAGCGATTCAACTTAACGAGTATACTTTTGCATGGGAGGAAGCATTTATCAATGCTTTTTACCGCAGTCTAACATTAAAGCGATTTCAGCAAATGCAAATGATGCTTAAAAGGCTTTTTCAATACCAGTACAATTAGACTAATTGCACTCTCCCCATCTGCTTTATTTTAAATTATGCACTTTATAGCATAAGAAACATTTTTGTTATACATTTGATGTTAAAACGGTGCACATCTTGTTCAATTAACTTTAACCTTTCTGAAACAGAAATTTCTTCGGCAAAGATAAAGATGTCAAGCTTACAATTAACACAATTTGTGATTGAACACACTTTGATGTAGAACTGAATAACTTTGAGATAAAAAAGAAATTGAGGCTTTATAAATTGCAAACATTAATGATAAATGATTAAGCGATTCAACTTAACGAGTATCTTTTTGAATAGGAGGAAGCATTTATCAATACTTTTTACCACAGTTTAATATTAAGCAATGTCAGCAAAAGCAAATGATGCTCATGCCATTTTGTAATACCAATAGAATTATACAAAACTAATGATATTTAAAGTATTACAAATTGCACTCTCGGTCATGTAATTTATTTTAAATAAAGCCTTAATAGCATACGAAGCATTTTTTCGTTGTACGTTTGTTGTTTAAACGGTGCAATTCTTGTTCAATTTGCTTTAACCTATCGGAAACTAATATTTCTTAGGCACAGATGAAATGTCAAGCTAACAATTGAAACAATATGTGATTGAACACATTTGTGATGTAGAACTGAATAATTTTGAGATAAAAAAGGAAATTGAAGCTTTGTAAATCGCAAACAATTCAGTTAGAGAAACCAATTTTACAGAAATTTTATGTTCTGTCTGTTTATTCGATAATTGGCATATCTATTAACACATAAAACGGTCATTGATCCTACAGAAGAAATTCAACGCAATGTAGTAAATGATTTTTTTTTCAATCTTAGTAAATAAATTATTTCCTAAATACAATGAGATATTTAATTTTCTCCATGAGTGAAGTTCACGTTAGTCTCATTAAATTTTAAAGGAAAATAACACCCCCCCACTTAAAAAAATTCCGACCGTTATATTCAATAATATTTCAAAATTCCAGCTTTTTACTGAATAAAGCAAAGTAAATTTATGTTTGGAAAAATCTGGCGAAGTATTTTCTTTTGCTACACATACATCGTCAGATAAATATTATTTACGCGGTTTAGGTGTGCCTATGTTTCTTAATAACTGACATAACATAATTATTTTCTCATGAAATAAAATATCTTCGCGGCTAGCCGGACAAAATAATTCTAAGAATCTTACATATTACCTAACAATTAGCGATAATAGTACGAGTATTTTTTATTGAAATACCACAACACAATCTATAAACAGTATCAATACTGGTGATTCTGTTTATTACATTTGTAATCTATCAGCATCTATTTATGTTTCTGAGATGGTTATTCTCCTAAAAATTGTATTTTCTTTTTGTATTATCGGCAAAGAGTAACGGGTACTTTATTTTGATAAAAGTGTCAAAGTTGCATGTTATTAGTTATAAGGTACTTGATTAAATCATTTTTGTAAATTAAGCACATGAATCGAATAAATATTGATCGGAGGGAAAGAAGGTAAGAAAGAAATAAATACAAAGAATACTGAAAAAAAACAACGAAAAGCAAAAACAATTTAATGTTTAATAATTTAATGATTCAAATACAGTAGATAAATATCGAACATAACAGCACAATCAGTTAATTAGCCTTAATTAAAGCCTACCTAGGGACTGACAATAGAATTTTAGAATGCGTCTCACGGAACATGCAAACTTTCCTTAATGATGGACAAACTTCTTTACCGTCGGTAATTGACGCAATTATTAGAGCCCAACAACAATTATTTTCGGTGTTTTTTTTTTCAATTTGAAAATTAAACATAATGAGACAAAAAAAAAAAAAAGGATTATTATCAAAATTTTGTAAACTATTTCAATTGATGTTATTTTAAATCTGCAACCAAAAGCTATTTTTCCCGACGTCTTGAGATGACAAAATATATATTCGTTCTTTCTTTACTGTAGCCAACAAGGCGATTAATCTCTTAAAAAGTAAACATACGAAGACAATTGCTGTTTCTTGGTTAAAATGCTCGCTAAAAATCATAAAATAACATAGGCATTTTCGACATCCATACAATTTTGAAAAGTGCCGTACGGCTAGCCAATACAGTGTGTCCTGGCTAGTCGTACGTGACTCACGTACGGCTAGAACTTTTGGCTAGCCGTACGGGCCCGTACGGCTAGCCACTTCCTTATTTTAATTAGAATTGACCGATAAGTCTTTCTTAATTTCTTTTTATTTAGTTTTTCCCATTATGTTCTCGTGTAGGGCACACGTTTTCTTTAACTTTGGGACAATACGTCGTCTTTTATGGAATGTCATGTAATTGTTACATTGAAGGTTCCATGATTACCGCCGCATGAACACATCTGCGGATGTTTCGTAATTCAAAATTTCCAAATTTTCGTGTTTTAATGTTGTATTCTGCTAAAGCCGGTGCTAGGTGCCATGGACGATAGCTTGCACTTTGCAGTATCGTCAATGAACAGGCTCAATCAAACCGAGCCTGCTACATTTTCAATTTTGTTGTTTTGGACGTTTCTTGAAAAACATCGAATACAATTTTTTGATATTAGGTCAATTCTACCTAATAGTACCAAAAGAGGCAATAATTATAAATTAATTTTATCATTAAAGGCTTAAAAGCAATTTATCATTAACACTTATATACTTAGTTAATAGTAAACTACTCACTGCTTAAAATCATCACCACAATGTATGTATTTTGCCCGTCGTAGCCAGTCTTTCTTCAGAAGTCGTTTTTGTTTCTTGCAATTAAGAAATCAAGGTTTTTGTTTTTTGTTCAGCATTTAAGAGAAAAAATCAGACAAAATGAACTTCGAAATTGTAGGTTGATGACATTGGTTATTTGCTTAAATGAAATATGAGCCGGATTTTTTTGCACGAATCTTCAAAATTGTTTAATCAATCAAACATTTGACTTCATGCGAACTTTTTTTCCTTTGTTCTGATTATATGAGAATCATCAGTCATTCTATTTTTTACAAAAAAATTCATGTTGTAAAAATTGTCTTTGAATTTAAAATTCAAATTCTTTTTAATACTCATACATTAGCAAATATCAATAGGAAAATCCTTGAAGAGAAAAATCCTCCAATCAAAATGAAGTAATAAACAATTATTGTTAACTCAGTTATACCGAGACTGTTAAACAGTACAACATCTTGCAACATCTCTAATGGCCCTTATACCGGCTTCAGCGTAGTCAATCCTCAATATCAAACGTATTGGAATGAAGGACACAAATAAAGTATTTATTAATACATTGAGATGAAATACGGTACAACATGTTTGCTACCATTAACAAAATTTTATAAAATGTATTAGATAAAATGTCACTGTCACTTTAAAGCAGTACAGTGGATAAAACAGTAGTCTAACTGCTAAAGGATTGGCTGTAAACATGAATAATAAACGTTTTTCGCTTCCTGTATAGCGTTGGAAACCATTCGAATTATATAAAATTATGCATGTTCATACATAAAAAACATGAAAGATGTAAAAATATCTATGTTGTTCTACTATTTTTGTCTAATTTGTCATAATTGATATAATTTCCAGTTGCAGAACTGGTTCAAAGATTTGGGCGTTAAGTAAAGTCAAGTATTTCTTTTGACCGTTCGTTAAATATTCTAAATAATCATTTCTCCAGACACATTTATCTTTTTTGTACAATTACGTATTAAATTAGTGCAATCACTTACTTAGATAAGATAACATAATAAATAATGTCGCTTTAAGAATGCAAATTACAACATTAGGCACATAGATATCTCATAAACAAGAATAAAAATCTGTAAACTCTTGGAACAGACACTTTAAACTTCATCAAGATGTTAACAAGTTGAATAATACATTCTTTCATCCTATAATAAATTACACTAAAGGACTAAAACATGACATTTATATCCGAATTGTCAGAATGAGACAACATTATTTGGCATGTCTTAAATCTTGGTAGAAGAATACAGGAGTTTATTTGCAAATACAGGCTAATTTGACTTTCAATGCTACGTCAACATCAATTCTTTATATGAAACGAGCACGTTACAAAACTGTAATTTATCATTAGAATTTGAATTCAATTTGTATTCTTTATTTACTGTCGTTAAACGATACTTATTTTCAATTAAAATGTTAAAATCCTTTAGTTAATGAAAGGTAGTGATTAAAGAAGTTATAAAAAATAAAGAAACGTTCAAAGTAACAGTGTTACAATTTCATCCATTTGCGAAACATAAGATCTATATTGTATCATTTGTTACAGAAAATTGTTTCTTTCAGAATTTCTCTTGTTGAAAGAATGTTATAAACGTTGCTGGGTGCTTGAACATAGTCCTTTAAGCGACGGAAAATCAAACAATTACATATATTCTACCACAGAAGGTGCTGGTGTCCAAATTCATGTAGTAAATTGTTAGTAAAAGATCCCATTGGACCGTACAATAAAAATAACAAAAACTAACTTATTATTAATGCAAGTATGTCTATAACATGGGCTTTAAAGTCAATAATGGAAGATGCTTTTAAAGAGAGTTTTCAATATATTAAGGTACTTAGGAAATATGAGAAGTTACTCCTTTTATTTCTAACGTTAAACATTCATCTTATATTTCGGAGTTGGTGCCAGAGAGCGTTGAAGTGGTTGCACTGTTTCATACTGAAAAAACTCGCGTCTTCGATTGTCGGCTGTGTCGTTATTTTTGGCTATGAAGTTTCTCTCCACCTTGTTTCCTTCTTTCCTTTTAGAACTTTGTGATCGCACAAAAGAAAGGATGAAAAACACGATCTGGTTTAGCATATTGAAAGGTATAAAGATATATATCATGAAATATTTTTATAAAATTCAAAAACGGTAAATTTTGTTTCCATAATTTTATGGTCCTTGTAATTATATAGAGGTTTCTATTATTTAACACACATGGAAACTGTGTGTAAACAGAATAAAATGTTCCGGAACAAAATATTTCTTTCCTAGAGGCATATTTGAATTATTCGTTTTCAAAATTTGGGTCAAAATCCAACACCAACCTTAGTGTTTCCGTAAAGATAATCAAAGTTATTCATAACATTTTATATGAAGATAAAAAGGCATAATTAAGGGAAAACAATAAAAAGCCTTCACCCACCAAACAACTAATAATTGACAGTCTTGATGGCAAATGGAAACAATAATGATTTAATTTTTGACAATGATAACGCATCCACTGAAAAGTTTTGTTTCAGTTAGATAAAACCTTCTTGAATTTTCCTTTCATATATCCTAACGCGCTCAAAAATTACAACAAAATTGAAAACAAGAGAACAATATCGTTGAACTATATTGGAAAAGGAAATGCTTTCAGAAAAGTCAATATATATTGTTAAGCAGATTCATATTTCTTCATTAGAGCAATAAAAGCATCTAGCGTTTAAAGGATTCATTTATATTTTAATGAGCTGTGACATTAGCGAATACTTCATCGCTACAGATGGAACATTACGGATATGAGAAGAACAGAATAAAGAATGAATATTACAAGAAGCACTTTATCAAATTATCAAAACAACGAAAGGCAAAGATCCCTTAATACCACGAGGACAGCGTTAATAAGCGAAGGTCTAAACATCTACAGATAAAGAAAACCATTTATGGAAGACGTGTTGCATTTTAGTCCTAAATTATAACAATAAATTATCAAATACATAACCATTTTTTGTGCAATGTCATTATACATGATATAATTAACAATTAGTTATGTCTGACAAACGGCGAAATTTGTATTCTTATAATAATAATAATAATAATAATAATAATAATAATATCGAGTGATGGCAACTGAAAAAGTTTATGAATTTTGAATAATTTGCATTTCTGTACCTGCTTTATGTAACAGGGTTAAGTTCTAAACTTTGCAGGAGAACTTCAACAAAGCTAACACATCTACTTCACTATAAGAAGAAAGAGATTGTAAATTGTGCAAAACTATGTGAAAATGATTACCAAATGGAAATATTTAACACACTTACACAAATACAAGTTATATACAATTACATGCAACTTCGTATTCCCAGTATTCCCTATGTTTAATCAATGACCATTCCATTAAAGAGGAATTTAATGTATAAACTTATGTTTAAATATAATCAACAAAAGCCACTGCACTAGGCTTCTTTTGGTTTTTATTGTGTCCATGTAGAATTGATTTCTTTTGAAGGCTATTTGACAATGTAGATATAAAAATATATAAATTAATGTTTACGACGGCATGTGAAACTTTCGGCTTTTTGAATAATTTATTTCATTAGCTTCATAGATAAAGTCAAAAGAGACTTATAAC
Source organism: Ruditapes philippinarum (assembly GCF_026571515.1). Classification (NCBI taxonomy): domain Eukaryota; kingdom Metazoa; phylum Mollusca; class Bivalvia; order Venerida; family Veneridae; genus Ruditapes; species Ruditapes philippinarum. The sequence continues at coordinate 305,327 of NW_026856434.1, forward strand.
ATGAACATGTACATTATATATGAAATTTAACTCATGCTTGACTTGAGCAAAATTTGATTAGGTTTTTTTTTCGTACGACATCTTTTATTTCAATTTGTAATAATCAATGCCAGTGGCTTCTTCTTATCTTAAGATATATATCTAGTTAAAGAACGTGAAAAGAAATGTTAGATTTACTCATACTAGACGTAATGACGTTTGAAGTTTATCTGTTAACCCACTGGTCCAGCTTTTAAAAACAGCTGATATCTATCAACTGAAGAACATTTACTTACAGAAAAAATGATACTTCCCTGTAGTCTATACGATCACTTCCTATAGAAAACCGATAGCCAAGTTGTTGAATGCCAACTTCAAAGTCCTTTCTATCAAAACCAGACACACGTATTACTTTGAGACTATTAGAGGTTAATTGTCCACATTCATCGTTATAATTCGCTCACTGCAACAACTGACTGATTTGCTGCTTCATATCGTACTTACTTAAAAACATAGAAACAATCAAATGTTAATCATATTCAGTAGAAAATTTTCTTTATTTATTCGCATGAAAGAGTTTGTTTTTATATTACAATTAATACAATTTTCAAAATTGAAACGGCTTTCTTGTATCACTTCGCCGTGACAATTGCTCTCGTACATGGCGTCAAATTGTCATTTGTCTTTCACCGCTGATTCAGACATCATGTGGGATAAGTAGAAGATTTTTGAATTCATTTAAAGGTATCTAGAAAAGCTGTGTAAGTGGATCGACAGACGAGATAAAACAAAATATGTGTGTTAAATTCGTCCTAAAAACAAACAAAGCAACAAACAAACAAACAAAGAAACAAACATTTATCTTGTGATAGAAAAAGATTATATAAATAATAATTGATGTTGTTGTTTAATTAAGGGTGACATTTTACGGATTTAAAAACAGTTTAATAAAAATAAAAGAGATAATTAAAACGGAAACATTACCTTATTTCAGATATTACAACCTTTAATCAAACTATATTTGCGAAAGTTAATAATGTTAAGATGAAAACTGAGAACAAAATGAGGCTCTACTGCTTTTAACCAATATAGTTTAATAACACTTATATGTAATATTCTGCTTTAATTAACTTCAGCAATGTATATGAAGTTTAATGAATTTTTAAAACCTATTGTCATTTCACATTTCACAATTCATATATATGAAAGTGAAATACAATGAAGATGTTCGAAAATAGAAATTTGTGTAATATTCCAATTTATTGTCATTTGGAAACGTTTTAAACTCTTTAATGAAATGAGGTTTTATATATTGTCGACATACTTGAAATTTGAAATCAACAAAATACTAAAAAATAAAAAAATATACCCCTTTTAAATTGCAGGATACTTAAGACAGAAAGTTTTTATTCAATATCAAGTTTCTTAATACGTTACATGGAATTGTCTTTCTAATAAGCTGTACGAGCTGAACTAGGTTGTCATATTTATACTGATATTTTTTAGTACTTTAAGATTATAATAATAATAATAATAATAATAATAATAATAATAATAATAATAATAATAATGATAATAATAATATTGTAAAACCTTTTCCTTCATCAGACATGTTATCACTAGAAGCTAATAAATGTTCTGTCTATTTGTATTATAATTATGTTCTATACGTATGGCTAAAATTGTTTTTGTACTGCTAAGAAAGAGACTTTATGTTCAGTCTCTCTGAAGATAAACAACAAGATGTTATAGTCGCATTTAATTATACTTCAAGATACCTTGATGATATTTTATAATTGATGATTATTTGATTTAGATAATTCTTATTTTGATCAAATGATGTCTGACATTTATCCCCATGAACTACAACTTAATAAAACGAACTCTTGAAATTTTAGTACGTCAGTTTTGGATCTTCATATTACTATCAACAACAATTCTATTCACGCGGAAATCTATGATAAAAGAGATGACTGTGACTTTTGTATAGTTAATTATCCACATTAAGATGGAGACGTACCCCATGCAACATCTTACGAGTATATGTTTCTCAGTTAATTAGATTCGCTAGAGCTTGTAACAACGTAAAGGATTTCAACGAGCGGAATATTTTTATTACCAGCAAGCTTCTAAAACAGGGCTACCGCTATCATAAATAACGGAAATATTTTACAAAATTCTACAATCGTAATTTTGATTTAATTTCCAAATTTAATTGTGATTTAAAAACTCTTCTGCGAAGACGGATTAGCAAGCCTGGTTTTTATGGCGATGTGATTTACAAACTTCGAAAGATTTTGGGTCATGGTAATTTTTCTGCTGTTTTTACTAAAATAATTAAACGTTTTATTAAAAGAGGTTATGACCCTACTATTTTAAGACACACTGCATGCTAAGTGTTCAACCCTTTTACAGTTGGACACTACGCTTTCCTCTTTTAATTATATCTGACGGACCAAGTGGGAGACTCTATGATGGACAGTTCTGAAAGCCTTTTGGGACTGAATTGTCTTAATGGTCGTCTTCTGTCTTGCTTCGTCGGGCCATTGTAGATGATTGACTTGTTGCTCTGTCTTCCTTTAGAACATTGAGTACTTTTGTTACGGTCATTGGTTTTACTTTAATATGTTTCTACATGATCATTTTGGTGTTTTACTTATTTAACCTTTTGTAACCATAACAACTGTTAGAATTTCACTTGGCGGGGATTCATTTTATTTACACTGTCTCGTTTATAGGAACATGGTGGGGCTAAGAGTGAGGTTTGGTGCACCATTAACCGGTTTAAACTCCCCAGCAGTACTTGTGCTGCTGACCGTTCCAAGGCGGCGCCCCTCTGTGTTCCTCAGATGTATGTCTATGTTGTTTCATACTGTTTTGGTGACACTTTTGCTTGTGTCCCTTGTTGTTTTCTCGTCTACGGTAAGTATCTTCCCCTTTGCCCCTAGTTTTTATTTCTTTGATTTTACACCCCCCCCCTTTCCCGGGTCTCCTGTCCCCTTCCCCTGTGCCCTTTGACTTTGTGGGCCTATTATTCAATCATTTATTTGTTTTCTTTGAATTCCTTATCAGTTACAAATTATTTCCTATTATTCAATCATTTATTTGTTTTCTTTGAATTCCTTATCAGTTACAAATTATTATCATTTTAGTGATTGGCTTGTCCGTGCTCTGTCTTGTGCCCTGTCCTGTTTTTGTTTGGGGTCCGCCTGGCCCCTTGTCACTGGTTCTTGTTGCTGGGTCGTATGGGTCGTATGCGTTCCTTGTTGATCTTGTTTATCATATTTTGTGATTCTAGGAACAGAGATCATCCTTCACTGTTATTTCTGCTTCAGAATATACCGACCTTCACAGACAACGTTTTTTAACGATGTGCTTATTAGTATAAGGTTAACATTTTATGTTAATTTTGTATAACACTTACAGTTAACAAAATAATGTTCATTTTTATCGGATTAGAATATTACGGAGTTGTAATTCCTTTTCGTGATATACCTATCAATCAAGTCAAAGACTAATTCGTCCTGGTAAAATCATTTAAGAAAATGTATAGTTTGTAATCAAATGATGTCATGGCCCCATTGGCCCATGAAGCAAAACATGTAATTTACAAATGTACTTCGTATGATAATTCTTAGAAATGTTGTCATTCAATTCAAAGAATAGTCAAAAGTTGAAACCCTTAAGACCAGCTTACATGGTACAGTTTGCAGTTTTGGCAATGACAATAATAATAGTACATTATTTAAGCTGTAAAATTAAATTGAAATATTTAATGACTTTTCTGTCCATTATCCTGTCGGCCATCTACAAATCGTGCATAATATGATAATTTATATTTTTCGATAAAATATTGCTTGTAATAGTAAACATGCATATTAAAGCAACGTTTACGCTGTTTACCTATAATTATTCTTCTAAATTCTTTTATTTTCAATAAAAATAGTTGGCCGTTGTTTCTATAAAACATCTTATATTTTCAGCTTTTTTAAAACCTAGTTTATTTATAATTATAGTCAGATTTTTTCTGTGTGGCAAAGTTTCTTGAACGCTAGTTGAAGATTTTTGATGAATTCTTGAATCGAAGAAATATTGAGTAAAGATTCCAAAACAATTAGACTAAAGCTTGATCGAACACAGATATTTTAACTATAAATTTGATTTTGACAGGATATAAATTGAAAAATTTACTCCTCGTCGTTCTTGCCTGACAAGTTAGCATTTCGTTTATCTGATAATACGAATGATTTAGATAACGGAAATTTGTCCTTTAAATAGAATACAGAAAATATCTCAGAGGAATTCTGGAATAAACCAGTTTTCAGTAACCTGCAATGTTATTTACAAGCATGCAAGTACAATATATAATTTACATAATTTACTTTTAAAAACCTTTAACTTATAAAACAAACCATAACTTATTTATATGACTCTGTAAATAAAAACATAATGGGGTAAATTGTACATTTTTGTAAAATAATACTTTCATGTGAGTACCAATTTGAAATGTTTGTCACCATTATGTAGAAAATACGCTTAAAATATCTTTGTCTTAACGATAAAACAAGGGAATGTGACTATATTACATGAATGTATGTATCGTCTTATCCCCCGTACTTCACTTCAGTGTTGTTATATTTTTCTTGTGCTTCGGGATCATTGATGCCAGCACTAATAAGTGTTGAGAATTGAGTACCGCTCAAAACGGTGCTAGGGGGCGTGAGGGATGTTGCACTTATTCATTATCCCTCATGTACTACTCAATCATACCGAGTCTGCAATTTTCATGTAATTTTGTTGAGATTAATGCTTCCGAGGGATCACTTTTTTTTCCAGACACTTTAAAATTATATCAATACTGATATTCCTTTCAATATTGTTAGTATCTTTATTTAAATGTTATTTTTTCGTTATTTGCGTGAATAAAATACCATTGCATGCAATTCATTATATCAGATGATATAAGAAGCTGCAGCAGTAAGATTCTATTAATATTAAAACTAGGCTAATATTAACCATGAATTTTGTTAAGAAAATGACATTGTGTCGTAGGCAGCAAACATTAAAGAAATACTTATTTAAAATCTTATTTCCCTTTCAATGACGTAAACTGTTCGATGTTTACCAGATATTTTCTTTACATCGGCGGCGTCCACATACAGTCACCAGTAGGAGAAGACACTACAATGTTTATTTTTTATCTTGAAATACCAGTATAAATATGTGATTCCATAGAAAACAATCAAATCCGAAAAAAATTCACAAAATTATGTTAGTTAACAGAATTTTATATCAATATATTGTCTACGAATTTTAACCTAATTATGGAAATATCTGTTTAACATGTTCTTGAGTCGCTTCATCGCATTGCATATCTTTTGATCAAAATTTATTTGTTATGTCATTTAATTAAAAAATAGCATTAATATCTTAAAATATTTTCAAATTAAATTAAAATTTAAAATTTATAATCCATAAACTGTGGATGTTCCGCCAACTGATTCAAGAAGTAACTGTTAATATCTTTTCTATTTTTCTATAAAACAGACGTTATGCTCTCTGTACATAATAATATTTCTTGTATACTTAAGTTTGATTAATAATTTAAATGCATATTAAATCACAGAAATAAATATACACGTTTCTGTTTGTATAAGTGCAGGTATGTGATTTTAAAATGATGTAAGAAGTATTTTAGGTGCTTATTACAAAGCGCTGAATGTAAAATGGATGGTGATAAAGGAAAAGAACAATGTATTTTAACTATATCAGTTATCATATACATGTATATAATTAAAGATCCTGTATGTTGTAATTGAGGTTGTGTACCACACTTAAAAGAAAATTATCTATTTGTATATAATTATGCTTATTAAACAATTCTCAAACATAGAAGAATATGTAAAATATGTACTGAAAATATTTGTACATATTATATGTAAAAAAATATATGCATTCATTTCTTACTGAAAAATTTGACTTAGTCTTTAAAGAAAACATTTTTATTACCTCCCTTTATTTACATAAAATGTTCAATTATAAATAACTTTTTTGTAACTTAAAAAATTGATAAATCTTAATTTGGGCTTCATATTTATGATATAAAACCATAAAAAACTGTGTAACAGGAACTTAAAGTAAAAAAAAAAAAATACAATCATATGCTAAATTTATATAAATAATAATCGATACAATTTTGGCAACTCTGTTAATTATTTTGATTAGTGTTGGTCTGTCTGTAATTCACTTGTAATATGTGTTAGATATTTTACAATTTTGCATAATGCTTTAATTTTCTAAATGATCAACTTTGTTTTTCTTTTCGACTTACAAAGACGTGACTTTATTGTAAACAGGGAAAAGTTCTCTCTTTGAATGCAAGTATTTGCCAATTCAACATAATAAACATATATTTTGTTTCATGTATGATTTTTGTTTTGTTTTATTACACACCAAACTTGAGGGTCTTAGAACTTTAGGACTTAAATGTATGCGTAAAAGTAGTTCCCTATTCGTAAAACCCTAGTCAAAAAGTTGCAGCCTGTTGGGGGGGGGGGGTCAATATTGTATCTTAGGTGATTGAGTTATTGACAAAGTATGAACAAATCAATATTAACAGCTGATTAACGATAATTGTCAAATCTGTTGTTTTACATATCGTCGCCTTATTCTAAAAATGTCCTAACTCCATTTTTACCAAAAATGAGATAATTGCACATTTATTCTAGTATTAGTTTGTTCTATCTCCAAAACAAAACTTGTGAAGATTTACGTCATACTTTTGTAGATATAGCGTCTGTATTTTGTTCTATGTCCAATGGAAAGCTTTGCTGTTAGCCTTTTTTCGTCGTATCTCCAACACATGTAACACTGTTAGGCTAATCTTTCGTGCCAGCCAATCAAGTTGAAAAATATATGTCATGTGACCTGAAGGGGCCTGACAATATAATTGTTCTAACTCCAGTGATAACAACAACAATCGTATCTAAATCAGCCAGCTAACTAGGAAAGTAACAGTTAAAAATGATTTCTGAAGCATGTAAGTAATATATTTTAGCTTTTATACGTTTTATAAGTGAATTTATATTTTGTATTAGTATTTGTTTCATAGTATTATCATTCTTTTATATATATTTCTCAAAGTTTCACAATCACATAGTTTCGGATAACTATATTCGGATATTCGTATGAACTATTTGGAACTATTTGGAGTATCGAACATTGTTGTTGTTTAATTGTTAATGATAATATTTTGTCCATTTCAGGTCAGACTTACTTACATTATCAGACGTTGTCCTTACAGAAG